>NW_026067907.1:9181387-9334253 GCF_014885135.2 Alexandromys fortis | reverse complement strand
TTTTTTTTTTTTTTTTTTTTTTTTTTTTTTTTTTTTTTTGCTGTCGGATTTCTTATCTCTCTGAAAGATTTAATAAAATGCCAGCACTCAGTCTACTCTTTGGCAGAGAGTATTTGGATGCAGTCAAAGATCCCAGTTCATTTACCCATCATCCTTTGCTCTGTCATCATTCTAGAAACAAATCACCTTGGTGGGAAACAAACAAAAACAAACCACCTCAGCTTCTGAAAGAGAACCAGAACTGAGCAGAACCCTCAAATGATTGAGTGTGAGAAGCTATACATAGCCTTCCGCAGACTTCCTGTCTAGCCGGGAATGGCTGCAGTGACAGGAGTTTGCCTCCCTCCCCAACAGGTTCTCCCATCTTCCGAGTGCTCTTGCTAGCAGACTCCTATGGGCTGAGCCCATTTACTCCATGACGTCTTCTGGAGGAGACACAGCATCTTGGTGACAGTCCTTTAATATTAGAAGACAGAGTCATGTTTCTCCTGGTCCCCTTAGGTCTGTCCCTGTTGTCACCTGCAGTTTATAGTTCCAGAAGACTTGTGTACATTCCCAAACCACAGGCCACTCAGTCTTATGCTGCTTAGCGTGAAATGCAGAAACTGATGACGGGCATACCGCTCCAGCCAGTGGGTCGTCATACACAACATATGGCGCCTCCAGAATCTCATACAGAACCTTATAGAGCCAGGGCTAGGTCCAGCCAGGTAAATCCTGGCATGGACAACAGCTTCTTTTGCATGTCGGTCTGCCTAGTGGGAGACTAATTCTTTGAGCCAACTGGTATCCTGTGATCTCATCTCATGCAGAGACGCCAAGTACTTGAAAGGAGAGAGGGCGTGTCTAAATTCTGCAACTACCAGAGTTTGAGAAGAGATCTTATACAGAAGATTGAAAGGGAGTTCGTCATCTCCTTTAGCCTTGTTGGTATAAATTTCTCCTTTATTAATGATAGCTTGGAAAATTACAGGCTTGCAACTTGGGAGTCACACAACGAGCACTTTAAGGGTTTTCGTTTTAGGGGTGAGCTGTTGTGGTTTAGACAGAAAGTCCCACTCCAGCTCTATAAGGACCCGTGCACTGAACGTGTGGTCCCCCATGCAGCCATGTGCAGAAGTGGAGCCCCGAGATGTGACTCTGAGGGAACCAGCTTCCTCAGGGACTTGGAGCTGGATGGCCTTCTGAGAGTAGGGTCTGGCTGTGGGAGGGGTTCACTGAGGATGCCCCTTGGGAGGGACAGCTTCCTGCCCGCACTGCACTCCCTCTTTCCCTCTTCCCGGCTGGCATGAGGTACTCACATTTCCTCCACCATGATGCTCTGCTTCATTACAGGCAGGGACTTAACGGCCCCAAGCAGCCATTGCCGGAAACTTGTGGAAGCTGAAATTGAGCTTCCTTTTGTGCTGCTGTTCCTCAGCACTCAACCAGTGATTGCTGACTGACACATGAATGGGAAGATTTGCACTCAGGATCTATGATTTCAGAGTTTGCATACATTTCTGGCCTGGACATGGTGAAGGATGATATTTGTTGCAAGACTTTGTCCCTTCCCTACCACAGTGGTGACTCATAGCATAGATCTATAAC
This sequence comes from Alexandromys fortis, assembly GCF_014885135.2. Classification (NCBI taxonomy): domain Eukaryota; kingdom Metazoa; phylum Chordata; class Mammalia; order Rodentia; family Cricetidae; genus Alexandromys; species Alexandromys fortis. The sequence goes on along the minus strand of NW_026067907.1, from coordinate 9,332,663 downwards.
ATACCATTTGGCCTTACTTAATCCAAGGTTTGAATTATTTTATATTTTGAGTTACTTACAGTCAAACACAGTCTGAAAATATTACTTGAATTCCAGAAATGAGTAACTTAACAAGTTTTTCATTGTGTTTGTTCTGAACACTGTAATCCGATCTTGGACCACCCTGGCCTATCCCTTGTGAGTCACACATCGTCCATCCATTTAGGGTGTGCTCCCCACCCATGACTTTGTTAGTAGCTGTCTCGTTTATTAACACAAATAGGAAGCATCAGCAGTGCTGAAGCTCAAGATAGGGCCATGTTGCTTTAAAATGGCCCCAAAGCACAGGGTGCTGATGCTAGGAATTCAGATTGCCAAAAGGATTTGGCACTACCCTCAAGCTCCAGGAATCCACCTGCGGCCTGGGAATACACTGACCAGAGGTGCAGGAGAAAAGCTGTACACCATTGTGTTAGACCCTCAGGGAAGAGAGCACAAAATGAAAATCTTTCCCCAGTGAGTTTATATGTATCACCTCTCTTCATTAATTGAACTTACAAACAGTCTGGGAGCACATTCCTTATTTATTTATTTTCCTGTTTCTCTTAATGAATGATTGGTTTGGGTGTGATACATTTGCTGATTGGACTGTCAGATTTATTCAAGAGGCAAAATTAATTCAGCTCCATACCCGGACCATTTACTAATGCGCCTTTGTAGGTGGCTGCCATACCAAAGAAGGAATTTTGATGAATTTTGTTTCTGTAATTCATTCAAAGGTAAATCAATATGCGAATACATTTATACTTTGCAGTACACTGCATTGTTGATGAACACACAATATTCTTCATAAGTTCCCTATAAAAGGAATATATTTTCTAGTAGCTCACGTATCTAGGACAGACTTCCCTTGGATGGCCTGCTCAGCAGCGCAGGATGCTGACATGGAGACACCGACCCCTAAGGAACCAACCGCACTTTCAGAAAGAGTGAGTCTCACACCTTGTCACATTAAACACTCACCTTCAGTTTAGGTTCCTGAGCCCAGATCTCTAAAATGCCAAGAGCTACCAAACAAGAGAGAAATGTCCTGGAACAGTCAGAGTAGAAGACAAAAGTGGGACGGGCGGCAGCTGAATCATCTCCATTTGTAAATCTTATAAGAACGTGGAGGTACCCTGCCTCCGCCCTCCACGTTCTCAGGAGTGCTTAGTATTAATACTGAGTGTTAATACACCACCACTGAGTGTCCCTTTTAGCTTCGTGGGAAATCCATCTGCACACAGAAATGATCAAAGGCAACTAGAATCAATCAAATGTTCAGAACCATTTCTTACTGAATTCTGGAGCTCTCTCCTTGGCTGTATCATTAAAATACTGTTACACAAGAAAAAAGAAAAAGCCTGGCTGGAGTGTTCATCTCTCTTTCTGCACGATGCTGCAAAGAATAGTTGCTTGATTTGGGCAAAGAAGGTGGCAAGCTCACTGAAAGTGAGCAGCATGGTTGAATACAGAGTAAATGAATTTCAAATGTGTTGCAGGCTGAGTGATAATCTTGTAACTGCAAGAAAGACAGCAGGATGCACCACACACAGATTTTTCCAGGGTTTCAGAAAGAAAAAATATCGTGCATGGAGGATTTGTGTCTAGACTAAGCCTTATATAGGTCTTAGGCCATTAAAGGCTAAACAATGAATCTAAACACTGACTTGCTCGTGCGGGGCATTAGTGTCAAGATTAGGCTAGATGAAGAAAGGGTTTCGCAAGACAGGAGACCAGGTACTTTATAACCTCACAGAACGCTATGCGAGACCATAAAACCTGGGGGAAAGACGCTAGCCTGAGAGCTGTGCTGAAAAGCCCTAATACATTTTGCTTTTGTTATCAGGAATTATTACTTGAATAGAAAACATATTCATACAAGAGTGTATTTTATAATTACCTAAAGGCTACAGTCTGTTGGACAGTATATTCTGTTTAATTTCCATCTTCAGGATGGTTGAGTGAGTCTTTTGATGTCTTTTGTGTAGCTATTATCATGTTTGGTGAACTTAATGAGTACTTTCACCAGGTTTCATAAATTCCTTTAACAGTAACAATACATGCCAACAAGACAATTCTGACAATTTCCACCAAAACTTTTGTTAAGCTCCCGACTGTTTGAATGAAAATATTCCCCTCTAAAATCCATGCTGGCAGAATTTCTTCCACCGTGCATCACAAGTACATGATGAGTTGGAGGGACACAGGATGAACAGGAGGAGCCCCAAATCCACAGAGGAGACACAACTGTAAAGCATGTATCAGGAGACCCAACCCTAGGAAGGACTTAGGTATGGCCTGGGGATTCGTGTCACCTGAGAACAGTCACAGTCCTTGCTCGTCTTGGGCAGTAGTTTGCTATCTACAGGGGGACAAATGACGGGATGGGCCTGGAAGTTCCCCAAGCAGGGCTACTTCCTCTGACCTCAGCGATCTCATCCCTCGGGGATTACCCTTATGTTGCTGATTTCATATTACTTATGTTTTATCCCATGTAATTTTGTTATTAGATAATGATTCAAAAGTACATCATTCTGTCTTTAGCCTCTTGGTGCCTCCTTTCCAACAAAACTATAATATTTCTAGAGAGTGAGTTTTGTTTTAATTGCCTTTGTATTTTCTACCTGCCTAACTTAAACTCAATCCTTAAAATAAAGAAACATTTGTTGGGTTAGACATATCATTTGGTGTTATTTTGCATATAATTCTTAGATTGCAGTTCTAAGATTAAGGGATGGTGGTACAGAAATGTCTCCCTATATGTCAGCAGTCATTTGCATTGTGGGAAGGAGGTTCACTCACAGTCCAGAGTCAGCCCTTGTGCTAGGGATGAGCAAAAGCACCTGAGCACAGGGAGGAAAAGAACAAGCACTTGCCCATGGTATGTTTCCATCGATCTCCACTGCTCTGAGACGTTAACGACCGCATTAGGGATGGGTGGCAAGGCTAGGCTAGGGCAAGTCTATCATCTATAACTATTCCGGCCAATGATGAGGCCCAGCATGTTTGCCTTCCGGGGAAGTCATTGATTGCTTCTCTTAAAGCTGAGGACAATTCCCCACCATCTTTCTGTCTGGATGACTCCAATCTTAGGGATAAGTTGCCTTGGGGTGAGCAAAGGGCACCAAGGGCATCCTTGCTTGGGGAGGACACCACGTGGCTCTGAGTGTGCCGTGGGTGGTGTCTAGGAGCATGGATGTGATGTGCGGGTAGAGTAAACTGCACTCCCAGCATGCCAACAACAAAATGTTGGTCTCAGCTTCTGGTGCCCTCCATTGGGGCTTTCAATTTTTGAGGTCTATTTAGATTGGAAGGGGTACTTTGAGAGTGGCTACAATGGCTCTCCTGGGCAGCTAGTAAAGCTTAAACTTTATCATTGAATTTGAACCCCAACCCTAGCATCCTTACTATCAATCAGCTGGCAACCATGAGCTGCTTTTGCCAGGAGATTTTTCAATAGGCACAGGGCAAAGGCAACCTAACCAAAGCTGGAGCTGATAGGATGGCATTGTTATACGTCATATACCATCGGCTTGGTTTGCCTCTGTGGCTTGTATTGTCTGTCTTCCTGTTTATAGCTTTTCAAGTGGTAGACAAAGAGCCAGGGCACTGCCAATAAACAAGAGTCAGAAAACCCTGCCCTGGCTTTCTCAGTGAAGCTCCATCCACAACTTAGGATGGCCAGGAGGTCTGCTCCTGTCCATCTTCCCCTCTGCCTGTGGGGGTGGAGCCCTGCAAGAGCAGCAAATGGCCAGTTTAAAGTCTCAGCTAGACTCAGCAACTTAGGGACCTTCTGTGGATCCTTTGAGCTTTGCCAGTTCCTCACATTGGGTCACTATTAATTTTTCATAGAAACCACACTAGGATCAGACTGGCTGTGTTCCTAGATGCTTTGTTTAGATGATGATGAGTTTGATAAGAGTCCATAGGAAACTGATCATTGCTTTGCAAGACTGTATCTGGCAGTTGAGTCATGGAGAGTCCAGATGTTAAGAGGTTTTTCTGGGTGGATCTCACTTCCCTTTCTGGCTTTCCAATATCATAATCATCAGTCACAGAGACACACAGCTCAAAGGGGTCAAGAAAGTCATGAGGCCACGTGGACAGAGAGTATAGTGCAGCTTGCTAGCTGAGTGGCTTCCAAGAGCATCTGCTGATTTGGGCTCTACTCCAAAGATGCAGATTCATGGCTACTTGCTGTAAAGACCAAGGAGAGCGTCCACATAGTCCTACACTGTTTCCAGCACCCAAAGACTCAAAAGCCGCAGAGGGTGATTTTTGTGCAGAGTGGAGTGGGGACAGAATGGTTCCTGATTACGTGAGTAAGCCTGAGGATAATAGTTGAAACCCTGAGGACAAGCAGAGTGCTTGGAATGAGGCTAGCTTTAAAAGACCATAGTAGGCAGGGGCAGACCCTGGAGATTGTTGGAGACCATCTTCAACAAAAATACTACTTACCATGGTAGGGCCATGGGGATGAAAGGAATAGTAAAGAGGACAGAGATACTATTGAAAATACTAAAACAGAAAACATAGGATAGCATTGGGAGGGGTTTCAGCCAATACTGAAATCCCGCATTTAATTTCCAATTGTTAAAATACCCCGACCCCAAAAGGTAGGAGTAAGATTTTAAAAAAGAAAAAGAAAGAAAACTGCCTTAACATAATACAAGTTATGAACTTACCAATTGCAGGTTGCAGGCTACATTCTTAGATAAGCATTTTGTTGCTAGAACAGACAAGTAGTGATCAAACCCTAGACCAAAACACCCAGTAGGCAAGCCACTCCCTGGGTAGAATCCACTGTTATTTCCTTAAGGGAGTAGGAAAGTAGTCAGGTCCTTAGAGTTTTGTTTGCAGTGGAAACACACCTACTTCTCTATTCCTGAAATACAAGGTCTGGCTATTAGCCACACCTGTTGACAACAACCTTGAGTGAGCAGAACTCTCCAACCTAAATTAGGTAGAGACAGACGGTAACCTTGAAGGAACAGGAGAAAGTTTCAAACTCTCTGACCCCTGGTCAAGGTGGAAATCAATTCACAGTTTTTGGGCCTCCCCAGGGAGACAAAGTTTGGGTAAAAACTATCATTTGCTGCAGTCCAGGCAAGTCCCAGAGACTAGATCCCTGCCAGCGGTGAGATGGCAGAGGAAATTAAAGAGAAAGCTTGAGGCTCTGGAGGAAAAGACAGCAGCCACACCTATCCACACAGGTGGTGGGGACTGCAGACTTACAACACAGAGGGTTGGCTTCTCTGTTTCAGGATACTCCTTAGACTATATAGGTTTATGCATTTCACGGCACTAAACATGATTTAACTTCATATTTATTCCTTGCTTTGTTTTTTTCCCAAGGACCAACAGAAGGATTATAAGACCCCAACATAAGCACCCACCGATTATTTGAGTCTCAGAATGAAGCAAGGACTTTTTATTTTGTTTTTGCTTAGTGACAAACTGTAGTTTACGACAATTATCTCTAAGGCTAGATCCTGACCTTCTAAAGTAGCTGGCCTGAGTTCTAGTGACGAGCCATTCTTCCTAAAACTTCTGCCAAGTTTTTCAAGGTCATCAGACCATTTCAATCACTTTGATACACTTAACGTGGTAAAACTCTGTACCACCACTATGCTGCTCTGCAGAGTGTGGTGAAAGGTGCAGTCACGAGGGCGTGTGGGACTTTGAGTTCAGAGCAAGGTAGCCTTCGATATTTCGCTGTAGTGGAAGGTACAGGAGTGAGCACAGCAGAGGCCCAGAAGCGAGAAAGGAGAGAGCGAGCAGCCCACAAAGCTCCGTTAAGGTGAGTGCTAACACGGGAGGAAGCTCCATGTCTACAGTTTCAACAACACGTGAACGTCAGCTAACGTGGGAGTGGACAGCGAGAGAAGACTGCACAGCCTGGGAGTCAGGCCGCCAAGCTGAGGCACAGAGTACACAATGATCTCACGCACTGCGCAGAGGATATCCCTGAGATCTGGGTTAACAAGCTATAAAGTACCGTTTTATTGCTTAATGCGGCAACCCAGAAGGGTTTGAGAAAACACGTCTATTTTTAAACTACTTCAATGTTTACAGCTGGCTTCAATTTGTCAACCTATCTGAGAAACCTGAATGTAATAGCCTGATTAGAGGCCAGCAGAATTCAAGGCAAGATTTTTTTTTAATGGTTCAATGGTGTAGAAAATTTGGTACCATCTGAACAGACTTAAAATAGAACATATGCAATAGAATACAATAGAGCCCTTCATTACTGTGAGTGCCTTGATGAGGAACAAACAGTTCCAAGCATTCAGCTTTAAAAGTCCGAGGGCTGCGTTGGCTCCTCAGGTGAGAGAAGTCAGCACCCCGCCACGCCACCACTTCTCACAGTCCCGTTCTGGTGCTGCCGCAATGCTCATGGCTTTAACAGTTTTCTATTTTCTTATGAGAGAGGACAGAGTCTAAGGTCTAAAATTAGCTGACTAGGAGAGTGGGGGATTCACACTCTGGCCTCAACAAGTATGAGGCTGGATGGGCCTGCGTGTGTCCTGTGAATCTCCCTCTTGTGATTCTGCATTGTGCCAAGTCAACCACCAAAGCTAATGCCGCAGAAGCTCTATGCTCATTTATGGGGTTGAGGCCTCTGTCTTTAGGGGTCTGGTCTTTTTTACCCTTCTGCTACAAGATGACATAATGCTTCTTCTCTCCAGAGAACAAGGTGACAAGGTGTCTTAGAGAGCAGAAAGAGGACCTTGCCAGTTCTGTGCTGTCCAGAACTGTGAGAAGTAAGTCTATTATTTATAAATTCCTCAGTCCCAGGCATTTTGTTATAGAATCATCAATGAATTAATACAGCCACCAACACTGACAACAGACCCTTATCTATCTTTGGGGATTGGGCACCCCGAAAACACAGGTGAAGCCAATGATGGACTGTGTTCAAGAACAAGGGGGTGGTGAGGGCAGAACTTTCTGAGAATATTTCAAGATTTAACTTTAATTCAGATAAGACAAAACATAGCTACATCAAATAAGATGCTGCATTGTGTTCTGGGGTAAGTTTACTCTGACATAGTAATTACTTCACTCTGAGTAGTGATAGAGTTTGGCGGTCATGGCCACAGAGACACCTTGATGACTGCAGGTGTCACCTGCAGCACAGCAGCACGTGTATTCGTGGTCCCATGTTCCCAGAGTCATGCGCACTGAGCAGAGCCACCGTCAGGCTTAGACTGAGATCCTGAAGGCATTCTCATTACCCACTCAACCCATCTTTCACGTAGTTTCCAGTGACTTCTCAATGTGGGAGGAACTTGCTTCAGTCTGGTCACTGGTAAGGAATACATCCACAGCATCAGAGCTGTTCTCCAAACAGAGCTGGGGTACACCATTACTTCATGGACAATATTCCCTTAAGTTAATAATATCTAAGAGTTATCATTTTGTTCCTACGTGTTGACCATCAAGTCAGAGACAAGAAATTTGAGTAACACTTGCAAGAGGGAGATATTGAATCACTGTCCTAGAGACGCTTGCAATAGCAACAGCAGCAACAACAGCGACAGCAGCAACAGCCACAACAGCAGCAACAACAGTAACACCTGCAACAGCAGCAACAACATCAGCAACTACAGCAGCAGCAGCAACAGCAACAACAGCACCAGCAACAACAACAGCAACAACAGCAACAGCAGCAACAACAATAACAGCAGCAGCAGCAGCTGCAACAACAGTAGCAGCAACAAAAGAAAACAAAAAGTCCGCTCTGTGACAAGAAAATGGTCAAAACTTGAAAAAACAGCAGACACATGAGAACCGTTAGCACAGTGAGTCCTAAAGTTAGGTGGCCTGTAGCATGCTCTCCCATTGCTGGTGCATTAACAATGACCACACCCAGAGGGATTAATCCACAGACCACATTGCTTCCTAGGAGAGGCGGTGGGTATTTGTTGACATTATGTCACGTACGATTTCATCAGACTCACAGGATGTGTAAAAAGGCTTAGGTTCTCTGAACCTAAGCACAGTCATGGGGAAGAGAAACAGGAAGAAAGAGTTTGGGGAGTAGGGACCTGTCAAAGTGTCAAGCCCTGTAGAACTCTGCATATGGGGAGGGTGCATTTGTGGTTTATCTACCCTGAATGTTTAGTACAGACAGTAGCCTCAACAAAGACCCGGAGGACAAAATTTAATTCAGAAATTATAGTGCTGTGATGATGGTGGCATGATTAATCCTCAGCCTCCCACTGAATCCTCCAGTAAGCCAAGCACACAGGAAGTATGGCAGGAGGAGCCGGCCGAGGACGCCTGGACCACGGAAGTGTGGGATCATGTGTCACCATTGATTCATTAGCCAGGTCCGAGTTTGTGTCCCGGGATCTCAGTGTTTCCGGACTGGATTTTTGGTGCTGAGATGGATTAAATATTGGAGAGTTGGCGGTGTACAGAGAGATTCTGGCACTCCACATGGGCTTCTCATGGGGGCTGGGTGGGAGGCTTCTGCTGCCTGGCACCACTGTCTCCTGTTTCTGTAGAATGAGTTCATTCCCAGGCTGATCACTGAAACTCAGGATGTGACACTTTTGCTTATTTGATTTTTCTTCTGCTATTTTTAAGGAAATAAACTCAGATTTACCAAAAGTTCCAACAAGTAAAAACAGCAATTCCATCCTCCAGCAATTCCACCAGATTCACCTGCAGCTTTCCTTCTTGTTATAGATTGGTGTCCATAGCCATCGCCTGCCTCTGTGTGTGTACACAGGTCTCACTATCTGAAAAATTATTCCACACCTCCTGAAGCATTTGCTATTCGTTCTGGTTGAATAAAGATCATTTGAACTGAACTTAACCCAAGGCTGAAAAAAAATTAAGAAGTTAATAAAAAAAAATCAAAGATGTAATTGGGAAGAAATATAAAGTTGATCTCTAAGCTGACTCACACTATTGGGAGTTCTGCAGACACACAGAGGACCTGAATAATCTGTGTCTTTGGAGGAGTGGAAAGTGACCTATGCCAGTGGGCGTTTGTAAGGTGAGAGACACTTGGATGCCATCAGCAGACGCGTCTCTATGACGGTATGACAGCTTATGTTTCAAATGAAGAAATTAATGTGTGGCCATTTAAAGAGTCAGCAGACACTAGTCATCTGTGCCACAAAAGGAAAAACTTCCTGTAGGGCTTCTTTTATGTGCCAGATAGAACACAACATCAGCAAAGATGTCTCTCTACTCGTTAAAAATCAGGTTAATGCGTGATCAGCTAAAAACACCACCAATAGAGGTAGGATGAGGCTCAGCCTCGGCAGGTTGACTTCTAGTAAATAAGAATGAGAACTATGGCTAGGAATTATCCCAAGGTTTGGGATTTAACAGTTAATGAAATTACTGAGATTTTAATATCCACGAAGCCACAGCTTGGTGGGTACCCAGCCTGGCCAAACATTTCAATCTAGTGAGCACTCACAAAATGTCGATGTGTCCGTCAGACGGGACCTGGGGCTTAGGAATGATATTTCAGGGAAATGAATGCTGAGCTAAGGGAGGGTAGCGACAGTGGGATGAAGGACACCAGTGCTGATGTCAGGCTTGTGAGAGCCACACTGGCCAAGGGCTGGAGTACCGAAGGGGTAGGGACAGGCTGCAGGAGAGGACGGTCCTCTTCAGCACTTTGGAAGCGTGATTCTTGTCCTTCATCCGTTTAAGTGAACTCATTTCCTTAGGATCTATTTCCCACGGATTGTTCTTTCCTCGCACAGACAACACACAAGTCCCCACATTCTACTATATCAAGGAGAGCCTTCTGTGAGCTCCCTCTGTCCACAAACCCACAGGTGTACTTTGTGATGTTCTGACGCATGCGTACTGCAAGAACACCTCTCATGCCTGATCCCTATGCAGTTACTTCATTCATCTCTGTCTGAATTCAAACTGCCTGCTGGATTGGGATTGGAGGATTTGGCGTGGATTCTTTCCATTAGTGCTTGACTTCTATGTGAAGGCAACGTTCACTCAGAAACCTCATTGTTGCCTCAAAGGAAAATGGGTTCCATAGCAAACAACAATCCCCGAGTGTGCTCATCATGAGGTCCATCAGGCAGACTGTGAAGCAAAGCTGGACCCTGATATGGCTGTGAACCCTAAAAGCACACTCTGAAACTTAATCCTTGATGTGAACGCTATGGGCGGCAAAGCTCCCTAGGAGAGTTTAGGCTATGGTGCTCCACCATCCAGTGGACTAAAATGGATGGTGATTAACGGCTTGAGGCTACCGCCCCATCTCTTGCTCTGTCTCACCTGCTTCCTGTGTGTGTGTCTATCATGGAATGATGTAAGAGCTCCTGTGAGTTCTTGCGAAGTGCCCCACTTGATCCTGAACTTCCCGGCCTCTAGAACTACAAGAGATAGACTTCTTTTCTTTATAAATGACACTGTTTGCATTGTTCAGCTACAGCAATGTAGAATAAATGAACACACCAAAGTTCTGGCTCTAGGGAGTTTAGTAAGCTGTCAATAGGTGTGTTCTATTTAGTATAGTATCTGCCGTGGGGCTAGGAATGTAGTCCACATTCCGGCTTTTTCGGTCCACTTTCATTCCCAAAGATCACACCATTGTGAATGTCAGCATGGGCAGCTGCCAACACCAGGGCAACACCATGCACAGCCACAGACTTGCCAGGGTTACATGTGTCTTCCCATGGAAAAGGCCCGTGCTATTGAAATGGCTTTACCCTTGCATGCAGGCCCTCTATCACCATACAGCTGTGTCCAGTGTGTATCCATGCTCTACCACCTGACTTCCGTCTTCTACTCACAAACTGTAAGCATTGCTCATATGCGGCCCACATGAACATCAAAGCGGCTTGTGATTCAGAAGATGCCAGAGAGGCACAATTTATTTTTTATTGTTAATTTTGTTCTATGTGTGAGGGATAATGGTTTATAGAAACAAAAGATAATTTTATTCTAAAATGAACATAACTTTCACCTTTTATCTTTTCAAATATTCTTGCTTACTAGTCAGAGCTGACCTTGCTCTGTAGAGCCTAGTGTTACCCGAAAGGCAGGAATATTACATTTTGCTATTTTTGCTCATAAACACAGACTTGTGATGCACACTGCTATCCGCCTCAGATATTCAAACTCCTGTCAGGACTCATTCTTCTGCAGCAGAGCTGTGACAGACTTTGTTCTATTTTCCTCCTTTGCTTTTGCTATAGTGAACAGGGACACTGGTGTCACGTCATAAGAGGTGACCTCTTATGTGGAGTCCTGGAAGGGGCCTGGACTTACCACCCCAAATCCCCGAGGAACAGCTTTTCATGACATTTCAGTGGGGTCGGTTGGACTAAATTTAAACCTAGTGCTCCCCAGGGTTGCTACCATTGATGTGGGGACAGAAAAGCACCCTGCCTTATAATTCACATCTCAAGTCTGAGGCAACTGCGTATTGCTGGACCCTGTTTCCACATCTGCATCCTTACCCTGCTGTCAGCCTTCCTGGATGCTCAGATTCTTACATCAGCAGCACAGGATGATGGGGGTTCCAAGGTCTGGCGGGACACTGACATCACAGAAAAGGAAGGAGGCCACCGTGTGCCTAGGACCTGCCACAGGCCAGGTACTCTGCCGAGGTCTCTAGAACCTTGTATACTTTCCACCACACGATGTAGAGAGGGGCAGTCATAGACATACCAGGACTTGAGGCCAAGAGGAGGAAGCCATGCGAAGCCCCATCTGTCTCCTAGCCTCGGACATATGTTGGCCAGTATCTTCCACATTTTCTAGAATATCTCCATATCCCTTGTTTACTATCGTATCTACAAAGCCAACCCAGGGCCCAGCACACAGCAAGTTTTCAATAAGTATTTGTTGAATGATGACTGGGCAGGTGGAAGATGAGTGAGAATTTTCCTATGATGTGTAATCTTCATTCTGTTAGCTCATTGGACTGACCCACCTAGGAGACTGGTAAGGCGTATCTCAAGTGTGTCTGTGGCCCTGCTTCCAGACAGACACATCTTCTGGGGTGTGCAGAGTAAATCTGGGGAGGGAGGGGGAAGCAGTCGGTCTGTGGAGCACAGGCTCTGCTTCCTTGTCTCTGTGATGTGAGCTGTACGACTCCACCTCTTCCCATCATGATAAACAAAGAAACAAAAAACAAACAAACAAAAAACCTCCCTCCTGCTCTGCCTGTCAGCTGTTTTATTACTACAACGGAAAGTGTGACCGGCACAGTTCCCACTTGGTCACTGACTCAAATCCTTATGAGATTATCTGATGCCCTGTAAGTTTCTGTGTTGTACCCACAAAAAGCTGATGTAAAGGAACAGTGAAGACCAGTTTTAGCATCAAATACAGCCTGTACCCCAAGGTACCTGCACCTTACATGCAAGGCTCTGAGTTTCTTTCCCAACTCTGTGTGTGTGCACGCATGTGCACACATACACACACATGCACGCACACACAGAGAGGAACCCTATACAACACTGAAGAGCACATGGTGACACTGCTGCTTTCTGCCTGTTCTATGTAATGACACAGCTGATACTAACCTCTGCCCAGAGGAGAATCACCCCACAGCTTTGCCTGACTTGCCTATGGCCCTCTGTGCAATTCCCTATGGAATAATGATCTTTTTTTTTTTTTTTTTTTAAATTTCAGGGATTACCTGGGATTCTTGAGGAAGGTGGAAAATAGACTATGGTGCTTAATACCCAACTACTAATGGAGCATTCAGCACACATTTACATGAATCCCAATATCATTCCCGTGAACTGGGTTGAATTTTAAGGCTTATCCTATAAACTAGGAAGTTTTTTAAAAGTACAGAAGGCATTTAGGCTGTGCTGGAGTGTCTTTGAATATAATTAGCTTTCATAAGAAACATAATGTTTTATGAACAAAAATTCAAGCTGGAAAGGAATTTTAGTATTAAATGTAAGAACCACTCCACAATAGCAGCAGTGCTTATGGAACACGAGCTAAGGAAAGCAAGACGCCCTTGATTCTGCTATGATGTAGAATGATGCGGAGTTTGTGTATGCAGTATCTAAGGATGCCATCAGTCCTGAAAAACTGTAAGCTGAACACAGCCTGCTTTTCATCAAGTGAAAGCGTTTAATTTTTAACCCCTCCCATCTGTGTTAGCATTGTCTGAGCATCCAAAGATTTCTGTAATTCTCTACCAGTATTCAACAGCCCTTCCTCAGTGCCAGAGTAAGACCCAGGACTCACACACACAAAACTATTTTCATTAAAAAAAAGAAAAGAAAAAGAAAAGGAAAGAATTACATAAAGAGTTACTCTAGTATTTTAAAGTGTCAAACACTGTAAATTAAGTTGTTAGTCCTTACTAAATAGCTTCTTGTTATGACTTTATTCAGAAAATAATTCATCATGATAGTCACATTGGAAAGTTTTATTTATGGGAAGAAACATCAAAAATTACATTAATTATTTCCTTCTTTATTACTCACAAACGTGACTTTAGAAACCACTTCTGTAATCACTCTCTCTCTCCTCTCAATGTTCTAACATTAAATTTTAATTATGCTGTGGAAATATGAATCCTGGAATTGCATCTTACTCACACTACTCTGTAAAAAAACAAAATTTATGTTTAGACTTCTCATAAGATAACAAAGTCTCAAGGTTACTAATAAAATTGCCTTTTGCTAATACTATCTATTGCTTATTTATCAGTGTCTACTGCCTCCAAATTTAGTATTTCAAGAGTTAAACTAATTGTTTTCCCAAAAATAATGTCATAAGAAACAATTTACAGCACTCAACTTTGTTGCCATGGTGACTGTACCATCTAATAGCTCTGGGATAGGAAACTGCTCGCTGGTGAATATAACTCTATAAGGAGAAAATGGTCCATCTTTAGCAATGAGGCCTCTGATGAGAGAGAAACTCTGTTTTGGATAAAGAGAACCACTGATTGTGAACCAAAGAACACTGTAAAGTTTCCTCTAGATATTTCTATCAGATATCAACTGTTCTTGGCCCGAAGACCTATGACTACACAAGTCATGGCCTCTAACAGAGAACCTATTACTACTACGTTGCTAAGAAGACACAGTGTTAAAACAGGCTCCCAACAGCTCATTAACTCGTTGTTGTGCCCGTAAATCACCAAGTCACTTCCGCCCTCATCTGAGAAGCCTCTGTCTGCAGCAGATGGCAGTTCACACAGAGAACAAGAGACTGAGAATGCTGTCCTCACTGCCAAGGTTCTGGAGCCAGAGGTAGGGGTACCCACAAGAAAACATCTCTGCATGCAGCAGGGCAGTCATGCACAGGAGCCCACAGCAGTTGCTATTGCATGCACAAAGCCCACAGAGCCTGAGTCAGACCAAATCCAACATGCAGAGAAGTTAGCCACACAATCCTACCCTAGACAGTGGAGCGACTGACAAAGACCCCGGGAAAGGCAGGGTCAGTTTCCTCAGAGTGTAGGCCTGGTCACCTGACTACTCTCTAGCCGAAGACCAGACATCCAAGAATATTTGGGCAGCATAAATTGATCCTGAAGGATTTTTTTTTTAAATAAAAAGGACATAATGTTGGGTGGGTAGGGAAGGAAGGGTGGATCTGGGAAGAGATTGGAGCAAATGTGATCAAAATACTTTATATGAGGCTCAAAATTCTAAAAAAATAATAAATTAGAAAAATGAGTAAGAACCAGACCTAGCTAGAGGGAAGTTATAATTCCTGAACTTGTAAAAAGAATCAAATAAGTCACTATTCATCATGTGTTTCCTTATTCTAAAAAAAAATGTGACTGTAAAAGGCAGGCCCTACAAATTTTTAAGAGATAAGGGAGCGTTGCTGCGCTGCAGTCTTAAACCGCCCACACCTGGCTGAGGCCGCCTGGCCTTGAGTGATTAGTTGACAAGCAGTGAAGAGAGTTCCTGGGGCGTCTCCACCTCTGCTGCTTCCGGATGAATCTCCACTGAAGAAGGCTGGGTTTCTCTGCTCTTCCCCATCTTCCTGGAGGGTTTAATGTCCCCACAATCCCAGCTGCGCCCCCACTCTCAACAAAATGCCCCTTATAACTAACTGTTTCCTTTGGTGTCCATCCTAAGTGGCCCAGCCCTCAGAGGGCTGCTCCCTTTGGGAACCCAGAAAGAGTGAAGCCAAGGAATGGAATCTTCATCTCCAAGGCAGAGCAGCAGCGATCACTTAGGAGGTCACATTGGAAGGAGGGAACCTTCTGGGAAGTGCAAAAGTTTTGGAGTATTTGAAAATAGACCAATTTAAAATGGAATTTGGAAGACTGACAGGTGGCCAGGCTCATCAGGCCCTGGGTCAGGGCTGAGGTTAGCGAACGGTCACTGCAGCCAGAGTTGGTAGATGACTGCACCCTGGCTGCAGGCCCCACCTGCCTTCCCCCAGTGCTTCTGTGCGGCTCCACAGACACCTGAATTCTAAGATTATTGGGCCTTTCCTGGTCTCGCTCATTAGCTGGTCTCTCGTATGGATCTGATTGTTCCTGTCTGAAACTCGATGCAGGAGGGTGAGTAGGAAAAACTTACAGACCTTGGATAGCACTGAAAGCAAACAATGATCTAACGGTTATAGTTCCACAGAAGGAAAATGTCTAAGTAAGTTGGCTGAAAGGTTCTGAAGGATGCAGCAGTCCCTTTCTGTGTCCGTGGTAAGCGAGCTAGGGGAGAAAGGGTTCGGGTGTCTGTTCCAGCTGCTCACGGCAGGGAAAGCACACAGCAGGAAGATGGGGCTGGCGATGGCGTTCAATCCGCACATAGGAAAGGGAGAGGGATTGGGGCGAGACTTAAAAGCCTCAAAGCCAGCCCCCAGTAATGTGATTCCCTCATCAAAGTCCCACCAGCTGAAGGTTCCATAACCTCCTCAAATGGCGTCAACTGCTTGGGACCAGTCATGCAAGCCCATGAGCCTATGGGACATTTCATATTCAAACTACAGGAGAAAAGCAAATTTCTCTTTCTTTTTCCCTTGTGGATATACCTTCCTTATTTGACTTATGAGAATGCATAAACAACTGAAAGAACCCAACCCTGAATTCATGACTATTTCTAAAATAATCAATATTGTTAATATGAGGACGAACATGGACGTGTGCCATCAGGAGCTCTGCTGGTTATGTCATAGAATCTGCTTGTAGCTAGATTTCATTCCCTGTGGAAACAGTGGTCTTACCCTGTCCAGAAGGGATCTGAGGGGGTGAGGGTGGGGGTGGGGAGCAAGCAGATCTTCCGATCCCAGGTGAACAGTTAGCTCTTCTTTTCATGCCTAGCTTTGGAGCAGCAGTCCCAATGGGACAGGAGTCACGGAGAGTCTGGCTGGAAAACTGGCTTTTCAATCAGCTCGTTTCTAGAAGAGTGCTTACCACCAAGCACACGTAGCACCAAGCCTCTCAGACTGGTTGGAATAAGACACAGTGTGTGATACTTTAGTGCATGAGACTAGCTAGGGTCTAGCTGAGACATAAGAGGGTCGTCCTGGTTGACATCATTTGGGAGACCAAACAGTTGCTGGTGGCATCCTACCATGCTTTCTGAAGGCTAGGCTTTGCCAACAAATAAATACAATGGTGTACATCTTACCAACTCTAAACCTCCCCTCTGTGACTAGACTAAAAAACTGCACAGCACTATGTCAAAGACAGCATAAGAAGGCCTTGCTAACCTCCAGGGACACACCCATAACAGCTGAGGAAATAAAGTGAGGGTTTCAAACATAACACCAGTTTACAAAATATGACCTGGGACCCACCACTCCTGAGTCAAGCAGCACGGAATGACGAGTGACCCCTGTATAAAACGTGAGGAAATGAGGGTGACCCAGAGTGTGCCTGGGAGAGCAGAGGTGAGGAAATGAGGGTCACCCAGAGTATGCCTGGGAGAGCAGAGGTGAGGAAATGAGGGTCACCCAGAGTGTGCCTGGGAGAACAGAGTCAATTCATCAACTACCTTGGAAATAGCGCTCTTTTTGGAATTCAGGATCTTTAATTTTTTACTTGATAACCAAATAGCATATGTAGATGAGAGGAAATCAAATTGGGTAGAAAGCTTTAGTTCAGCATTTATTTTTGGAATCTGAATCTCAATCAGGCCACATTAACACTGCAAATGACCAAATTACACATTAAACTAGTTTTTGCAACTTTCCCTTCTTAATTGAGTAATTATGTTTTTGAATGCACGAATAGAATGGAGCTCATGACATCATGATATTCACACCTTGAGGCCAAAATCAACATAACAAGAGATAATAAGGTGCCCAGTACATCTGAACAGCCATCCTCCACGAGGATCAGCTTCTCTTTGTACAGACTGCCCTTGGAATCATCTAGCTTTGCGTAAACTTGCGGGTGCATTTAGCTGAGGTGAATGGTATGACACAAGGAGTTGCTAGGTGAATATGAATGCCCAGACCTGCAATTTTTCTTGATAGAGCTTGACAAAAAATAATTTAACTTTTAAAATTACTGACTTATCTTTTTGCACCTATGATGGTTTCTTATATTCTATACAGGTTCTACTACAGTTTCCTGATGTATGCATGAAAGTATTTAATATGTGTGTTCATGTGTGTATGTGTGCACATACCTTATATAATACAATCATGTTCTAGTCTTGTTTTATGTTCAAATTCATTCAAAAAAATTTATGGTAGTGTTATCGAGATGGTTTTGTGGGTAAATTGCCTGTTGCACCAGTATGGATGTGTATTCCAATTCTCAGGGGGAACAATGGGCCCTGCAGCATAACTCTGTACACCTGCACTGGGAATGGGGATGGGGTAGAGAGCAGTCAGTCCTGGGAGCTCTTGGCTAGTCAGACTCATTGAAAAGGAAGACTCTGTTCAGTGTGAGCTCCTGTTTCAAAGACTAAAATAAAGTGGTGATAGAGGAAGACAGCTGACAATGGACCTCCGCCTCCATAGCCACATGCGCAGGTGAGCACAGCACATACGCTTGTGTGCATACACATATACCACACAGGACAGACAGACAGCGTGCCAGACACCAAACTAGAGCTACGCAAATCAAGGACATGCTTTATAAAAGCCCAAAGACTTGTTGAGTGTGAAAGAAAAGTCTGGAAGTTAGCACTTCTTTCCTGACAAAGGAAGTGGGGGAATCACAGGTAAAATATCCTCTCCCGTCGAGTCACATGGTTGGCTTTGGGGGTTTAGCTTTGCAGTAGTTATTACTCTTCTATTCGGTTATTAGATTTACTTGGAATAATTGTTCTATATTTATCCATTTGCCCAAAGAAAAAGCCAGTGGTTGTGGCACACGCCTTCAATCCCAGCAGAGGCAGAGGAGGGCAAATCTCTGAGTCAAGGCCAGCCTTGTCTACAGAGTTCCAGGACAGCCAAGGCTACAGAGAGAAACTTAGTCTCAGAAAAAATAAACAATACATTTATTACCTGGCCAATATTTGCCTCATTTTGTTAAATCTTTCAAAAATTTAACATTATCAGTTTAGATGTTTTCAAATGCCAATGTATACGAAACAAAAATTAGAGACCCTAGCTGGGAATCCACCCCGTTGATCTTCCTCTGATCCTGAATTTACCTGTGAAATGGATGCGGACAGTCACACCTGGTGTTGTTTCTGTCAGAATAGACGAGCATCTCCAGGGTGTGCTGTGCTTCGAGCCTATAATCCCAGCACTCCAGGAATTCTGGAGCCAGGCAGGGAGTCTGTAGGGTCGAGGCCAGCCTGAGCCACACAGTCAGATCCTTACATACTGCTGAGTTTTAGATGCACCAGAAAAAGCAACAACCTTTCTACATACTGTGGCATCTTGGAGACTAATCGTTATCCAAACTATCAGATCTTTGTGACTGAAAATAATGACCACATTCCATACATGCCCTGGTAAAAAATGTGTAGCTAACGTAAACATGGCTTGCATGGGGTAGCTGTTTAATAAAGATAGTATGCAACAGGATAATTACATACTTTACATTTAAATAGTACTTTAATAGTTAAAAATCTCAAGAGACCTGTAGTATTTTTTGTTTGTTTGTTTGTTTTGCTAGCTTTTATTAAAACCTTTTATTAACGCTTTCTTGGCGGGTTCCCTGAAGTGAAAAATCTGTCCCCACATCAGTCTATTTTAATTTCCTCCTGGTAATTAACATCTTTGGAAATTATGCTTTTTCTTGACTGTGTCACTCTTGATCCTACCCTATTAACATTTCATTGAGACTTCAGATCTTGGCTTTTGTTCACACTCATACACCCGACATAATATTCAATGGCTGGCAAACTGAAGCACCAATCAATTTTCAATCTATCAAATAGAAGAAAATAGTGATTCAGAGAAGAGGGGAAGGGAGGAGAGAGAGAGAGAGAGAGAGAGAGAGAGAGAGAGAGAGAGAGAGAGAGAATTGGGGAAAAAACTGTAAAATAGCTACCTTTTTGGAATCTGATAAAAAATGTGATGGAGGAAGGTCATTGGTTAATTATAATAAAGAAACTGCTTGGCCCTCATAGGTTAAAACATAGGTGGGAGGAGTAAACAGAACAGAATGCTGGGAGAAAGAAGCTGAGTCAGGGAATCAACATGATTCTCTCATTCCAGACAGACGCAGGTTAAAATCTTCCCTGGTAAGCCACCTCGTGGGCTACACAGATTATCAAAAATGGGTTAGATCAATATGTAAGAGCTAGCCAATAAGAGGCTGGAACTAACGGGCCAGGCAGTGTTTAAAATAATACAGTTTCTGTGTAATTATTTCGGGTAAAGCTAGCTGGGTGCCGGGAAAGTAGCCCGCTGCCCCTATTACAACACAAATGTATTGTAACTCTGTTTTACCCTGTAAGAAAAGAAAGGTATAGTGGTAACTTTACTTCTAGAAGCAGGTGGCTGAACAAGAGCAGATTCAGAATGTTTTGTATGTGTAAAGAGGAAAGCATCTTGATGTATAATCAGAGAGCTGTAAGTGAAAACTAAAAATTAGTCCAGAGAACTGCACTAGTTAAGGAACAGAAAGTAACATAAGCGGCACAAAGCCAGCCACCCCTTTAGAACGCTCAATTATTGCCAGGCAGCATTAATTGCTCTGAATACATTCTCTGCACACAAGGAGCAGCTGAGTGAAATGTAGTTAGGTGGTGCAGGGTCACATGACAGTGACCAGAGAGAGTGATCTGAATGCTCAGGATGGTGAGACCCAGGAAGAGCACTCGGGAAGGTTACCCTTCTGATGTGGGATTCCTCTGTATGCTGTGACTATGATTGGTTAATTAATAAAAAAAACTTCCTTAGCCTGATGATAGGGCAGGACTTAGATAAGTAAAAAAAAAACTGAACTGAATGCTGGGAGAAAGCGACAGAGTGAGAGAGACGCCATGTAGACCCGCTGGAGATAGACGCTGGAACTTTTCCCGGTAAGCCACAGCCTTGTGGCGATACACAGATTAATAGAAATGGGTTAATATGTAAGAGTTAGCAAATAGGAAGTTAGAACTAATGGAACAAGCAGTGATTTAGGTAATATTGTTTCTGAGTGATTATCTCGGGGCTGAGCAGGTGGGAGGCAAACAAATGGCCTCCTTATTACACCCTTCCGCCTCCAGGGCCCTCCAAAAGAAGACACCAATCTTTCCCAGAGACAAAGGATTTTTATTGTATTTTTACATCAATTGTTCCTTAATCTGCCTTATTTTTTATAAAACAATCCCTATCATAGCAATCAGGAAAGAACAGCATATTAACTAATTACATAAAGTTCTGAATGGCCTCAAGATGGCTCGTGTCTTCAGGTAAATTTCTAATTACTTGCAAATTGCAATGTTTAATTAGTTTCAGAATACTAATAAAATGTTGCGGAAGAATATTCTTTGCTGAAAATGTAATCTTATTCTGCATATGGCATTACTGAAAATTAATTTATCAAGAAGCAGCATCACATTTTCTGGCTTTCCAACATTGAGACTATATTAAAAATAAATCCGAGACATCTTACAAACTCCTCAGAAAACATGTGAGGTATTAATTTATCATGGCAAACAAAAGGGCCTCGATACCCTGCCACGGCTCACGGTGACTCCAGTGTTTGCCTGCATGAGGGCAGAGCACACAGCCCCCCTGGATTGTCTTAGCACTGAACACAAGAAATCATTCTCTTTTCTGACAATAGGCTGAATGGTAAGTTAAACATCACAAAAATTAAATCTCATAAAGGAAGGATTAGCAAACTTGAAAGTAATAACGTACTGTGGACTCGACGTCTTTTTTGTTCTGATTCATTATTCCCAAATAATAAACTCTAGCCTTCTGCAGACAAGATACTCTTCTGGGATAGACTCAGAAAATATGTGGTAAGACTTTAATGACGGGTTTGATTGAATGAATCACAATATTAGGGAATACGCTAAGCCTGAAAGGACCTACAGGGGAGTTTTGTCCGACCTCCTCACATCTGGGCATTTGGCTTGTTACTCTTCAGTGGCAGCCCCACCCACCCGGCCCTCCTGCCACAGACCCCACCCACGTGGCCCTCCTGCATTTCCTCCCAAGACCCCACCCACGCAGCCCTTCTGTGCTTCCTCCCACAGACCCTTTCCTAGCATCCTTGCTGGCCCGGAAGACACTAAGCACAGGCTCCTCCCTTCATCCTCTGTACATAAGCAATGCACAGAAATGAGAAGTGGTTAAAGGCCGCCGCCGGGTCTGACTTAGGACGTTGCTATGTACGCTGCGATTTCTCAGCAGCCATTAATGTGAATCCAGTCAACATTAAAGGACAAAAAAGGAATTTCGTTTTAGGTTCTAGCACGAAGTTGGAAAAACCTTGTCCTCCTTCATCAGTGGATTCGAGAGTTAATCCCAAAGAGTGCTTTCCATGTGTGGGCGAGGGCAACCCTTCCACAGACTGTTTGCACACATGAGTGGGAACAGGCCACGCAACACCAAGCCCGAAGAATGAAGTCCTAAGGGATGAGGCAGGGCCAACAGCACAGGACTGAAAAGCTAGAAGCAGTTGCACATGCCAGAGCCAAGGTCCCTCCAGATAGGGAAGGATAGAGCATCATCTAGGTCCGTATTTTATTCCTCCTGGAGGGGGCA
Organism: Alexandromys fortis; assembly: GCF_014885135.2. NCBI lineage: Eukaryota > Metazoa > Chordata > Mammalia > Rodentia > Cricetidae > Alexandromys > Alexandromys fortis. Next base: position 9,310,589 of record NW_026067907.1, on the reverse strand, counting down.
GGTAGTATCCTTTCTGATGCTGGCCACGAGCAATACTCCAAACTCGGACGTTATTCCACTGTTTTATCTACTTACTGATTTTTCCTCCTTTCCAAAAATAATCTGAGGAAATTTAAAATTCACAGCTCTAATAAGAGTCTGAAAGAGAGCCAGGTTTACATAAGAATCCCATCAGAGAAATCATGCTCAGAAGAACAAGTTCCCATTGACCCGAAGGACACCACACCTACCCGAGGCTGTGAGTAACACAGGGAGATGCTAGCACAGACTGGATGGACAGCGGTCCAGTGTCTGCATCTCAGACACGCACAACTCTCATGGCCATTGTCTTAACAGGCAGTTTCTTTCACCAAAACCGTGACCTCGCTTTCCACACACAAAATATTTTTTATGTTTCATTCATCTGTTTGTTGGCCCATCTGACAAATTAGACCAGACCGCTGGAAGAAAAATGGAGTTTCGGGTTATTTAAGTTCTTGATTTTTTCAGAGAGGTAGCTAGGAAGCCAGTGCGCCATTCAGTCCTTCGTCGCTGAGAACATTCTCCACGTCTCTCAGGCTGGCTTCGTGCCTTAGCAAACCACATGTAATTTAGCACTGCTTTCGTCTGATTCATTACTGAACATGAATCATAATTTTATAGGTCTGTAACATGAAATCCTTGCTACCTAGTCACTGACCCAGCAAAACCTTCAAAGTTGGTTTTGAAAACAAATCCTTGCTATTTTGTTTATTTCCTAGGGACTTCAGGCTCTAAATGTAGAACAAAAAGAAAAAAAAATCTAGTTAATTAAAGATTCTATTTCACTGTGTTCCAGTTAATTTGAGCCTTTCTAAATACTAATTGCATGAGGCAAGTTAAATGTATTCTGGAGAAGATAAGCCTTAGTGAAATCAACTCAAGGAGTCTTCAAGAAATGCAAAACACTGTTTTAAACAATTGAAATGATATACAATGAGCTTAAATGTTTTTAGGATCATATCATGGGGTTGAGTGGGCAGAATTATGGATCTGGACAGCCACAATCTAAGGTGTTTTGAATTTCTTTTAGAAGCTTTAATATAGTTAATGTCATTGCAATCTGATATATGCATTTAGAAAAACAAAAACAAAAACCTGGTTTTTCTGTTGACACAACGAATCGTTTATGAAACGCTCTAACTCAGTTCTATTCTGGTGCTGAGTTGCTATCACAGCCAAGCACAGGTAACCTCTAGAATGCTACCACCCTCTCAGTGTGCCCAAGTGTCTCAAAGGCGCCTCATGCCTGTGGCTGTGGAGGCAGAGCCTGAGCAAACCCCCACACAGCACTCAGACTGGAGCAGCTGATGCTCCTAAAGGGAGCATGCTCCTTGGGCACGCAAGCATTCACCTACCATTTAGAAACTGGTTCAGGAGCTCCTGGCTCTGCAAATGTTCTCACCCTCAGCAGTCACTGTAGAATTCTAAAGATATTTGGATTACTCACCCACCCTCCCCAATTGGCAAGGGGTACAAAGAATTCTTCTTTGGGTATGACGCAGAAAACAAAATAGCAGAGCCTTTAGGTCAGTACATACAGTACAGCACATGGAACATGCCTAGCAGCAAAGTCTAGCACATGTGCTCAGCACGCAGGCAACAAGCAGGAACATGAGCGGAGACAGAGAAGCCTCCTCCCTGCAGTGAAAGCTCCCCACAAATGCTGGCTTCAAAGGCCAAGGTGTTTCTGACAGGAGAAGCTGGGCTTTCTAACATAGGGAAAGCACCAAGGGCCGATCTAAACTCCAACTTGAGGACTAAAAGGAAAGATACTTCTCCTAACTCCTGTGACTATGAACATTGACGGAAGAGAGGTAGATGGGCAGACAGAAGGACCCCACCACCAACACACACACACACACACACACACACACACACGCACGCACCATTCCACTTCGTCTTGTAGCTCTTAGTAGATCTTTAAACTCTTGGGTTCAATAGGATGCTAAAGGCCACGTATCAGCTCCTCGAATAAGTCCCCGTGTAGGGCAGGGACCGCTAAGCAGGCAGAGACTAGATAGGTATTTGTTTATCTCAGCGGGCATTTTTCTCTCTAGAAAAACTTTCACGATTTTATGATGGAAACCAAGCCACAACGTGTGAGTAATTGGCAATGAGAAGTGTTTAAGTTGTTTATTTAACCAATGTGTAAATGATTTCATAAGCTGTCAAAAGGCAACATGACATACCACTTAGAGGGAGAACAAAAAGCTAGAAAAAAAAAGATAATTATTTAAAGGCCCCAATCAGATGTAGAGAGATTGCCATTGGTACTTTAAGATTTCTGTATCCTGCAGAGAAAGTGAGGAGGGGGCACAATGTCTCAGGAAAGAAAGGAGATGTTTCCAAGGACAAAGGGGAAATGATGTCACAAAGTAGTCAAGAGGAGGAGAGTCTAAGGTTGTGTCAGTGTCAGTGAGAAATACAAAGAAGAAAATAGAAGAGAAAAGGTGGAAGCTTTTGAAATACAATGGCTCAGAGAGGGGACGCAGGGGCCATGAAAACATGAACATCTCACTCAGACACACATTCAAATCCTGATTTATCCATTTATTATCTACGTGACCTTAGACGAGTTAACCTCTGTGAGCCTGTGCCTTCCTATTTATTAAATACACTGCATTTCTAAAGATCTCATAAAAGGACACATACTGAAGAGCACAGCATAGCATTCTGCAACAGTGAGTCTGCTCACTGCACAGACAGGGCCCACATGCAAGCCCGAGCAGACCCGCTGCTCACCAGCCACGCGGCACTTGACACACAGCTCCGATCTCTGTTCAGAAAGAAGAGAAGCTCCTGGTACCTTTCAGAGAAGAAAATGGGTCTTTGCTCACATGTTCTCAAATACCTTCACGAATGCTGGTGGGTTGTTTGGCTTAGATGTATCAGTGACAAGCCGAGGCTTGCATTGACTTCAAAGTCCAACACAGATCCCTGGGCTAAAGAGAAACACAAGTTGTGGGGTTTGTCTCTGATTTTACAAATGGGAGTAAATGAGACCCAGAACATTTGCAAAGTTCTCCGATTATTCACGTAACAAATATTACCTGAACAGACGCCACACATTTGGCATGATACTGAGCAGAGTGGCACCCAGTACTGATGCCCAGGACCCGCCTAGATCATTGTCTGGCCGCACTGATATGGCCAATCCGGGACGGGGGAGAATTGCTAATCCTGACTGTCTGTGCCACACAGAGTATTTTTCTCTTACACTTCTACTTATAACATGAGCGTGATATAAGCAGGACCAATGTGGGGCCCTGAACTTCCTGTCAATCACCGACAGCTGAGAGACAGTAGCAAAAGTAAATGATGTCATATTAACCTTCAATCAAGATCTAAGCTAGGACAAAAGCCCCAGGACCACAAGGGAGTCTGCCTTGTGGATGGGACAGACTCTCACGCCCACAGGGATCAGAGAGACATCCATCAAGTCGTGAAGATGATGGCACCCTTCAAGGCCCTGTCTTCTTCCGGGTACAGCTTTATGTCTTCCTGCAGTTGTTACAGTTCTACACTCCTGGATGAGGAGCAAGCATGGAAACAGCCAAACGGTCCAACTGTCCCAGTGGCTGAAGGAACGAGGCTCAGATCTTGGATCTCTGAGTCCATTATAGGTAAGGTTTCTCACTGTAAAGACAACTGCTCGCCCATAGGATGAGAGTATCTACTCAGCTTCAGCTACAGCTCAGATACTATAGGATGCTTGCTTGCATCAGTTGCTCCTTTCTGTGCACATCACCTTTCTGGAAATACCATTCCCCTGCTGTATGGAGTGTTGACGGAGGAAAGGAAGGGGACGATGTGGGTGTCATCCCCCCGCTTCCTACTATAAGCATATACATGAGCAAAGCTGTCTTCCCTTCTCCCCCAAACATGTGAGTCTCTGCGGTCCTGTGGGGGACCCTCTGCGGCCGCATACATCGTGCCTTCTACATCTCAACCCTTATGAGCTCTGAAAGGCCCTCACAGCACAAGTGTTCATGAAATCTTTCCAAACACCAGCAGGGGGTTCAGCTCCCCAGACTACGGATCCTCAGCAGGACAGAAAGCTGACTGCCTTGCAGATTCCCTTTCAGTGAGTCCTCTCCACAGGACACTTAGGAACACCACTACACACGGAATGTTAAAGAGATTGTAGCAGAAATATGAAGTGGTTTTTACCAAGAATGATTAGCATGCTTTGAACAGATTCAAAATAAGCAGTTTTACTTAACCTTTAAGCCAACATTCCATGACAGTACCTCTCCAGGCTCTGGTGTGGAGGGAAAGGGTATTTAAAGAGAGGCAGTGGCAGGGGACAAGGAGATAGTTTAATCTCAGCCCGCTTTGGGACTCTTCCCCAAGATGATCACTCCATTGCCTTGTTTGCTTTCTTTTTGAGAAACCTCCCTTTTTTATTTATTTTTTCAATGGGAAATTAAAATCAATAATATGTTTTTGGAAAATCTGTAAGGTTCTAAATATTCCTATCCTAGAAGATCTTAAAGATTAACTATTTGGACTAATTGTATTTATTTTATTCACAATCCTAGAAACTTGGAAATATTAAAACAATATTTAACATACTGTTACAAGGAGCCCATCAGAGAGGAGCACTCAGATACAGCTTGGAAGCCAGTAGACAGACTATTCCAGTTAGCTGAGACTACACTCAGGTATTTAGGGCCCAAATGTAGCCCCAACCATTCAGAGCAAGGGGCTTTTAAGGCAAAAATCACATGCTGGTGTCTTACTAGGCAGCAGCAGGGGGAGGTTTTGCCTAAGCAAGAGTTAAACAGAAGCCCAAATAAATTAGCTGGGGCATCCTGAACTCGGGTTCCTAGACAAGGAGATCAAGCCTAGTAAGTCCAACACAAGATGGAGGGATCTCTGCACTGTCTTGACCTGTTATAATATTATTTATATACTTATTTGCTAATTCTATTTTTGGTTCTGGGAATTGACCTGTAGCCTTAATTATGCTACATATATGCTCTGTCTTTGAGCCACACCCTCCTCAGCCTCTAAAACAACGATATCACCTATGAGTGAAAACAGGGATCAAATGTTAGCTAGTTTAATAGCTAGCTTTTATTTTATATCTTGAGATATTGGCCAAGAATACATTAAATTATTAATGATTCATCACAAAGTTCCATTAACCCTTTCAGATTCAACACGGGGTTGTCTCAGCTCACACAGGTGCTTCTGTACGTGTGCAAAGCCACGCTTTTCAGTGCTGGCTCCTGCCAGCTGGGCAAGAGGGTGAGAAATACCCCTCTTTGCCTACAGAAGGGATGCGCAGCCCTGTGCAAGGGGCTCTCCACCCTCCGTGGTCAGTGCCTGTCTCCCTGATGGCTGTTGACAGCAGATTTACAGGAAGTGGCCTCTCCTAATTTGCATCTGTATTGATGGGTTGGGTGAGCAGGAAAGGAAGTTGGCAGACAACGTTGTAATGGGGGGGCACTTAGCACACTCTCACAAGTAACTACTCAAATGCACCAGCTTTGTAAACCATATTCTTACACAGGGAATGGTTGACAGGCAGCCCCGGAACAAGGATAATGACCCAGTTGCACACTCCCGGGCACTCATCCAGAACACGTCTACAGCTCTCTCGCCCATGACACACCCAAGCACTTCAAATCCATAATTCTTGGTTGAAATTTAAACATTTGCAACAATATATTGATAGCCAATTAGAAATTGGAGAGAAACTATTAAATATTGTCTCAGCTTACAAAGGTAAATGCTGCATTTGGCTCAACCTTTAAAAAAATTGGCTTCAGCAAGTAGGATAGCCACAATGATTTTAACTTCACGGGATACAGGGAACAGACTCCTTATGATTTGTTAAATAAAAATATGGTGAATTGTGTGGTAAGGGAGTAGAGCTGGAGAAAGACACACCAAGATTAACAAAGACTGGAATCATGCTTGGGGGGCGGGTACCACTGTGAAGGCTAAAGTTCTCCTGCACTTCAGATCTATATAACAAAGCTGTCTCTAACCTGTAAGGCCCACTTGACCAAGGACAGATAACTTCCTGGAATGCTGGGGGCTGTTGTTAATGTAAGCTAACAAGCCCTGTGATTTCACGTTTGTAAGCAAGGTTGGTTGTCCCAACTGCACAGAATGTGCTTGAGCATGCGTTAGCAGGAGGTACGTAGACAGGAAGTGTGTCAGGATATATGCTTGACCCTGACTGGATGAAGCAGGAAGGACATAGTCTTGTGGGTTTTGCCTTAATGAGCCCCTATCTAAGGTAATTCAGTGCCATTCTCTGGAAACTTGCTTCAAATTTGGTTCAAAATTTGATCCCAGCACTCGGGAGGCCAGGGCAGGTGGATCTCTGAAAGTTCGAGGCCAGTCTGGTCTACAGAGTGAGTTCCAGGACAGTCAGGACTGTCTCACAGAGAAACCCTGTCTCAAAAACCAAAACCAAAAAAAAAAAAAAAACCACAACAACAAAAAGTTGTGGTAGTGGCCTTATTCTCACCTGTTTGAACTAACACTACATACGGGGAACAGAATGCACCCAAGAGAGGCCTCCAATACACAAACATGGGAGAGGTAGGCGCTATGCAAATTGTCAATAAAGGGTCATGAAGACCCTGACCCAGGGGCCTTGGACACAGCAGGCTGCTTTCTCCCCCATGATACCAGATCATGTCCACTCTCAGGAATGCTTTCTCTCCTTAATACACTGCCTCTACTTCTATTTCTAACTGTGTGTCCTCCATCCATTCCTTTCCCGGGGACACAGCCTGGACACCTCAGTGGGTGCCCCGGGATTCAGATCCACACCTATAACAACAGAACTCTACTTTCGTGCTGGTATTAGGTCATCACGTTGATAAGGGCTGCTAGAAAGAGGGACCATTTTCAGAAGAATGAGGCAGGACTCCAAAGCTCATCTGCCCACACTGCTGTTTTTTATTGCCACTGCTCACAGCTCGGTCTGGAGATGCTCACAATTTACTTGCAATCACTGAAATTTAGAGAAATGAAATACTGGGCTCTGTAGAACCTTATGTGTAAGAATATTTTTTTGCCTACTACAGGAAAGTTTTTCTTACGCAAGAACTAGTAACTTCAGTATTGCTTCCTCTTCCAGACCATATGTGTTGTGAGTGAATTAAAACAAGAAGATCCCTGGGGCCTGAACTCCTCTCAGCCCCGCCATGCTGCTGTCTGTCTGACTGTCTGTCTGCCCACAGTGTTAATAAATCTTCTAATTTCTTCTCTTTCTCAAAAGAAAAAAAATAATTTTTAAAAAAGATGCCTGTGTAAGAATTGACCTTTCTCCTTTGCCGTTTTTTGTCTCTGTTGCTCCCCCCACCCCTGGACCACTCTAACCTTCAGAGACAACAGAGAGTTAAGGCCTCTGCTCCTGGAGGGGAGAGAAAAGGTCTCTTCCTCACCCCTACAAGGGTCCTGGCTGACAGATCAGCAAGAGGAAAGATTAGCAAGTGTTTCTAGCCAAAGTTTAATACACGCCTAAAAATGAAGATCAAAGACAGACGCAGGACAACAGGCCCAGTGTGCTGATGGCTAGCAGGGCTTGAGGAGCAGGGCAGAAGTTTGACTGGGACAGCGATTTGCTCTCCAGGCTGGTGATAAAGGGAAGACAGCAAGACTTGGGGAGAAAGGAAGAGGCGGGAAGCCAGCCTTGCCGGCCTTGCGACTCCTCTGACTGGCGGCATCACAGTCCCATTGCCAACCCTGGACAGGATGGAGGACAGGGAAGGCCAGAGAGACTGGCAACGGCAGTGCTTCTGAGTCGTCAGTCGGGATCTGTAATGAGTTTAATTCCTAGCCATGTTAATTCCATTGGAAAACATAATTCCGCTTGGTTTAGATATAAAAGCTCAATAAGGCAAAACAGAAAAGTTCTCAAATATTGGGTGGGCACATTCTGTCAGACATGAAAGGAAACAAGGATGGAGGAGGCCCCAGAAGCTCTTCATGAAACATGTTTATCACTCCGCCTTACAGCAACTCTGGTCATTTTTAAAACTTATTTTTTGATGAGGAAACAAAGGAAACTGAAAAACAGCAAGCAGAAAAATAAAGAAACTTCAGCCGCCACTCGATAAGGAGATTAGTATCTGGTACTTTGAAAAAATGGAGAAACTCAAGAAGTTTCCAGTTTTAAAACCCTGAAAGCAAGGATGGTGCTGAGACACACATGTCCCTGTACCCTAACTTTGTCTTCATAGGGGCCACCAGCTGCTTAATATATAACATTGTCGGGGCTGAGTGTGAGGCCTCTACACACCCTTGCCATGCCAAGTATTCTCTCCTGAGAGGAAGGAAGGAAGGAAGGAAGGAAGGAAGGAAGGAAGGAAGGAAGGAAGGAAGGAAGGAAGGAAGGAAGGAAGACGTAGGAGGCTCTCATCGCCACCCGTGGGCCTGGACCCTCTCTGCAGTATGGACCTTGGGAATTGGAATGCCTTCCCTGTCTTCCCAAGCCCACATGGAACTCAGGAAGATCACTCTTCCTCTCCCCTTGGTGGAGTGCCTTGTGTCAGGAAGGACAGAGTGTGAGACAGGAACTCTGAGAAGAGAGTGGGCACAGGATTTTGTCAAGTTTCCCAGTTTACGGCTTCCCCAAACACACTGAACAAGGTGTCTGCAAACTCGACAGCTGGGACCGTTTCCTGGGTCTTTATTTCTGAAGGACTCCCAAGTCACAAAACTCAAGCTGAACGTACATGTTGTTTTCACTCAGTCCTGTGTAGGTTCGGAGAAGGTGACGTGTTTTTCATTCTCTAATTTCCTTAGGTTTAGAATCCAGGGCCAGAGACAGCATTCTCAGGACATTCAAGGCTGCGACATCAGCACAATTGCCCAGACACTTCAATTAACAGTGGATGTTTTGCAGTAACTTCTCACAAAGCATTGGGTTGCCAGATAATAACAAGAATATCTGTACATTCATCTTTAAAGACCCTTCTGTTGAGCTGCATAAAGACAGGTTGGGATGTGACGGCAGAAAAGAAATCGGGGGGGGGGGGCAAGTGACATGGCTGCATTCCTCCAGCAAACTGTGGACACCGAGCACATTTGAGGTTTCATTTGGTTTATCAAAGGGACCCTAAACTTAAAAAAAAAATAAAAGTGCAAACGGATCATCTGGAGAAATCAGAGTCGAAAGTGATTAATTAGACTGATTTTGTCTTGAACAGATTTACTAAGCATTTTTCAAATAGCCACAATGTTTGTAATTACCAGAATCACACCTCCATTGGCTGGCCTTAGTTACTTCATGCATGAACAGCAATCTGATTGAGCACTCTAGTTAGGGTTTCATTCTCCCGTTGTAATTAGCCATAATCATAGCCTTCCTGGGTGCATGAGAATGTGCAAGCAGCTATTCAGGGCCTAAGCCCATTTGAATATGAATCTTCTCAGTGCAGAGCAATAAAGCCGGAGAAACAAAACAGTTTCTCTAGGGGATCCTGTGAAGCCTCTCTTCGGATTCGGCCCCCTTCAAAAGGTTCCCTCTTGCAGCCTCTGGATTCTATTTGCTAAAACAAGGGTGGCTTAATGAAGACAATGGCCTATTATTCCTTAAGTGACACGGGAGGGCCCAAGTATTACAGGCTTAGTTCTTTCAGTCTTTGCCAAGGACACAAGGAACAAAAGAACAAGCAATTGTGTGTGGGGAAGAGAATTGGGCCTGGGCTTCACTTGGGGACCACTCGGAGTGAGAAGGGGCCATGCTATTCTTGTGCTCCAAGGAGGCTGGTGCTTGCCTGCTTTCTTCTCTTTCTTCCCCTCTTCACCCCGCCTGCCAGTGACTCAGGCGGTACAGAAAAAGGCTCCAAGCAGCAGGGATTGAAAACAAAGGCTTAGTGGAGGAGGGGTGACATTTCTGATCCTGTCCCAAGCACATTCATAGTGAGCCACCTACTGGCAACTCCTCTTCTCCTTCCTTCAGGCTCTGGTCCCCTCACCTCCTAAGGGAAGGCCTAGGTAAACAGGCTGGACTAGTTCCACAAGTCTTTTTAGCCAAAGGTGGAGAAATAAAATTCACAGGGCAAGCTTTGATTGCTGCACTTAGTCCCTGAGAGAAAACAGTTGGAGCTCAAGTAGAAGGATGGCAAAATGTCAGACGTGGAGTTGCTTAAAATACTGTGAACACTGCACAGAAAATTAAAAGATGACTCATACGACTAAAAGATATCGACTACCAGACTCACGAAGCTAAGCTACTGAGTCACTTAGATGAATTAAAGCACATCTGAATGGTCTTGCCCACAAAAAGCTCTCAGTTCTTCAACGCATTCATTTATGAAGTGATTTGATTGTTGATCTGTTTGAATTCTTTGTTCCCATTTTTACCATGGGAGGCTCAACGGTTGTGACGTGACCCTCGATGATTTTCTGACCACTCTACCCGTTTAGAATCTACATCGTTTTGCTAAAGTGAGTGCTCTAAGACCACGTAGTCAGGTGAAGGAATTTGCTACTGGAACCTCAGCTTTGTATGTGTGTATGTGTGCGTATGTGTATGAATGTTTGTGTATGTGTGTGTGTGTATGTGTGCATGTGTGTATATATGTGTATATGTATGTGTATGTGTGTATATGTGTATATATGTGTATATGTGTGCATGTATGTGTATGTGTGCATGTGTATGAATGTATGAATGTTTGTGTATGTGCGTATGTGTGCATGTGTGTATATATGTGCGTATGTATGTGTGTGTATGTGTGTCACACACATTCATAGTCACATTTTAAGAACTGAGTAAGACTGTGACCTTCCCAGTAGAGTATAGCATAAATGTGGGGGTTATTAGAAGTGGTGATACCCTGAGGAAAGGAGCCATGACAATTGGTAAAGGACCTGCTATTGATGGTGAATCATGTCTCCTACCAGGTATCCACTACGCACCTGGCAAGTGCTACAGAGCCAGGGTCACGTTTTCCTAAGAAGGGAGTCACTATGCTGATTTGCTGGGGTCACCTTGCCCGCAGGGCAGCAGTGGGCATCCCCATAGGAATCCTTCACCACAGACTGCATTCCCGTTGATGTGTGGACTTCTTTAGAATATGTTTGGATAGCCCCTGTTATAATTATACTGGCTTGCCTCCTCCTTTTCCCCTCTTTCTCTTTCCTTTCTCTCTCTCTCATAACCCCTACTTTTCCATACCCTCCCCAAACCTACTAAATAAAAGTCTCCATACCCAAGCTCTTTCCTCATCTGTCTGCCTCCTATCTGCTGAGACCTCTCCCACACATAGTGGGTCATGCTAGGGTCACCCCCACCGAAAATCTTTCAGTCTCTCTGTTGAGGCTTTTATTCTATTTGTAGGCTCTTTTATTGCTTAAACCTACTTCATCTATTCCATAGAATATACATGATTGCAAGAAAATTCATCATACTCAAGTCCCTTTGGAAAGCATAAGAGAGTCTCCATGACCACAGACATAAGCTCAAACTGAAGGACTGACAGGAGCCACAATTCCTAATCATTTCTTTTCTTTTTTTAAAAACTTATTTTTACTTATTTTGTTTATATGCATTGGTGTTTGGCCTGCACATATATCTGTATGAGTGTGTCAGATCTCCTGGAACTGGAGTTACAGACAGTTGTGAGCTGCCATGGGGAACTGGGCCTGGGTCCTCTGGAAAAGAAGCCAGTGCTCTTAACCATTGAGCCATTACTCAAGCCTCCAGTCCTAATAATTTCAAAACTGAGAACCACCATCACTTGGCATCTGGCTCTGTGGCTGCTGGGTGCCTTAACATACATTGGCTCTCCCAATACACCTTAATGGGTGTAGTTCCTGTGATGCTATTATCCCCATGGATATGGACAGTGCAAACTCCAGCACACTGGAGAAAATTAAAACAGTGAAAGATTCAACAACGGCCCAAGACATGGGACTAATTGGTATCACGTCTATAATTTAGTGGATGGGCTGTGGTCAACTCTCAAAAACCTGAGCAAGGAGCCATTAGCTCTTGAGAATGGACCTGCTCTGTTGGCTAAATACGAGGGGCTGAGAGTATTTTTTGATTCTATGTATGTGGAAGAGTCTGTTACTTAGATTGGATTTTCACAAATAAGAAAACACAAGCTTTTACATAAATCAATTCTGTATATACTAAATGCTCATTATGTGCAAGGTACTGTATAAAGCTAAGAAAGCAAAGATGAACCAAACAAAACTTTTTATATCAGAAAGGAAATAGTCCCTTATGTTAAAGAATTGGTAAAAACTATACAAAACAAACATAAGAAATAGTTTAAGGCATAAAGTATGTAGACAACCTTGGCTCGATTGAAATAAACACAGAGGGTCTCTACTCCTAATGTCTGACCCGTCCGTGCCTGTCGCCCCGGCAATGCATGTGTATCACTTGCTGAAAGCAGCAGATGCAGAGGTTGAAATCTTCTAACATGAATATCCACCATCAATGCTGTGCTCAACATTTACAAATATTAGTTGATAAACAGTACTGCATGTACTACACAGAGTCTGGGTCACCCGGAGCCGGTCATCTGCTCCCTTGTAACACTCCGATAAAGACTGCTGTGAGGCAGCCATTGCTTCCCCATGCACCTCCCTTGCTCCGTCACTGAGCAGGGGCTGCAGGGCCCGCTTCCTGTTTGCTCTGTACTTGGCTCTCTTTAGACTTTTGGATCAGGGTTTCCCTCACTTCAGTGACTACTGAGCATGCCCCCTGCACTTCCTTTCTCCATTTCAACCTGACACATCATTCACAAATTCCTTGTAGAAAAATATTTTGAAAAGACAAATCTGTCCAGGCCTTTGCCACTTGAAACCTTTCTGGTGTGCCTCGTAGCCCTCAGAGATGAGCCCACTCTATTCAGTCTAGACAGAAAGTACAGTATAGCCAGACTTTCTTACTTTTATCCACTCTAACACTCTCTGAAGTTTGAGTCACTGACCACAACTCGAGAATCTTCTCTTGCGTACTAGCATTGCCCCTTGATGCCTTGGAGCACACCTTGGCTCTATTAAGCAAACACAGGAGAAGGCATCCCCACGAATACTTTTTCTATTCTGCCTTTTTTGCCTTAAGTATCACATCTTTTCTTTTCTTTTCTTTTTAAATTTATTTTTATCTTACGGGCATTGTTGTTTTTACCTGCATGTATGTCTGCAGGCATAACAGAAGGTGTTAGATCTTGGAGTTTCAGACAGTTGTGAGCTGTCGGGTGGGTGCTGGGCTGGGAACTGAACCCAGGTAACTGTTCTCACTTCTAAATCTGAGCTTCCACCTTCATACTAAGGCCAGCTATGCACTCAGAAAAGAAATTTTTCTAGATATTGTTGGTAAGTACAAATAAACAAGGTATCCGACTCCCTACCACAAGTGAGTTTGACACTACAGGGTGTCACCCAGGTAAGTAGCCACGAGCTATAACTGTAAGTGGGGAATGGGAACTAACAAACACCACAAAGTGAGAAACGTTTTCATCACCAATCTCAACATCCTCAGTGTTCAGGAAGGGAGCTCTGCATTGGCAATTCCCAAGCCTCAGTACAAATGATGCATCGGATGGGTGGACAGGAACAGAGAGCTCCCCAGGAAGGAAGACCCAGGGCAAGAGGCCAGGACTAGTCTGAGACCCAAGTGAGGTGGGATGAAGGGTCTGGCCCAGGGCTGCTGTTCTTTGGAGATATAGTAGTCAGTGTTACTTCCATCCTGTGCTGATACCCACGGCAGCTCCTGGCTTCTGTGCTGCACTGCCCTCCCTTCATCTGGCCTACGTCCTCGCTCAGAGTCCCACAGATACCCCTGCACTCTTCACCATGGCTTCGGCTTTCCGGAAGGGGACAATGTTAAATGTGGCTACTCTGTTGGGATGCTCAGCAGTGATCAAAGCATGATATTTAGTAGAAGCCAGAACACGAAAACACTGGGTAATGTATGCTAACATGTAAACGAAAATGCAAAGACCGAGAGGAGCAAACTGGCAATTAAATTTAGCAGCTGGAGGCAAATGAGCACCTTTCTATTAAACTGTAAACATGTAATTCAAGGAAATCATTCAAATGAAGCTAAACAGATCATATAGGTTACCTCCTAATATTGAGAGAGAGATAGGGAGAGAGTGCCAGGAAGAGTCTACAGAGGTACAGAAATAATGAAATGCTTTGTTTTCTCTCTACCTTGATTCTCTGTGTTTAACTTTAATTCATTCTTAATCTACTTATATATATAATTTTAAAAATCCAACTTTCTTTTGTTTCTTCTCGAAATTTTAATCCTGCTTCCAGCTGCCTTTGTGGAACATCCACCCTTTCTTTTTCCTGTTGTATGGTGACTCCTTTCATTTAGACAAACGTAGTCGGGAATAGACCTGTCTGTGTAGACTGGTCCTGTAGACTGATCTGTGTAAACTGGTCTGTGTAGACTGGTCTGTGTAGACTGGTCCGTGTAGACGGGTCCATGTAGACTGATCTGTGTAGACTGATCTGTGTAGACTTGTCTGAGTAGACTCGTCATCTGTGTAGACTGGTCCGTGTAGACTGGTCTGTAGACTGGTCTGTGTAGACTGGTACGTGTAGACTGATCCTGTAGACTGATCTGTGTAAACTGGTCTGTGTAGACTGGTCTGTGTAGACTGGTCTGTGTAGACTAATCTGTGTAGATTGGTCCTGTAGACTGATCTGTGTAGACTGGTCCGTGTAGACTGGTCTGTGTAAACTGGTCTGTGTAAACTGGTCCATGTAGACTGGTCTGTAGATTGGTCCGTGTAGACTTGTCCATGTAGACTGGTCCATGCAGACTTTACTGGTGGTTCCTTACATTGCTCTGCTTCTATACTACTCTAACTTCACATGCTTTATCAAGCTTATCTTAGCCCAATAGAGTCAGCTCTTCTTACTGTCTTCCATGAAAATGCCATCTTATTTCCATGTTTGTTTGTTCTTCCAGATAATTTTTGGATCTTGTTCTCTGAATTTCAGCCAAAAATTACAAAACTATTATGTTGCTACTGCTTAAAAGTAATTGGTAAGTTAAGTCTCGAACCGTCACTCATCAATGTTTGGAAACAACTTTTCCCATTTGCTTTCTGTTGCTGTGATAAACACCATGAGCCAAAGCAACCTCTGGAGGGAAGGGTTTGTCTGGCTTACACTTCCAGGGAATAGTCCACTAATGAAACCAGGGCAGGAACTCAAAGTAGGGACCTGGAACAGGAGCCACAGGACTGCTGCTTCCTGGCTTGGTTTATGCTGGCTTTCTTATCTGGCTCAGACCCACCTGCCTAGGGATGGTTCTACCCACAGAGGTCTGGGTCATCCCACATAACTCATCAGTTAAGACAGTCTGTCATGGACATGACTATAGGCCAATGGCATCTAGGCAATTCCTCAACTGAAGCTCCCTATTCCCAGGTGACTTTGGTTGTGTCAGGTTGACAACAAGAACTAAGCAGCACCCACTTTTATGTCGCCGTCCCCTGGCCACTACCATTACATCACTTGCCAGCTCTGCCTCCTCTTTCTCCGTTTTTCCTTTCTAGACCTTGCTGGACAGACACTGCTTCAGAGTCCAACTCAGCGCACATGCAGTCCTTCATTTTAGCTGTACACTCGGGGTTGTTTAATTGATGCACAGTGGTTAGTGCCAAGACAGTCTTAGAGCACGGTGGTTAAAAAATACTTATTTCCACCCCTCAGTATCCATGCAGAATAATGTGCTCCAGGGTTTCCCTTCAGAGCCTTCTCCTTTCCACTCCTCCCCTATCATGTCCTCAGGACAAAATCGAATTTCCTGCATTTATATCCCTGAGTCAGACTCGCCATTCCTAGGCATCGTGTAAGCTTCCTTGTACATAAAGCGCAGGCTCTTCTGTCACTCCTCAGCCTGAGGCAGCTAGGATTGAAATGGAAAAGATGAACTGGAGGACAGAGAAATAGCTCCATTGCAGCTAAGGATGAGCCCTGAAGTATGAAGGCACCAAACTTATATGATTATTAGTTTTATACTTCAAAATAGGGAGATAGTCTAAAAGGAATTTGGAGCTTGTACCCCAGTGTTCTGGAATCCTTTGTTTAGGACAGTCTTAAAGCGATTTTGCAACACAAAGAAGCCTCAGACGATCACCCACACACGTGACAAAAAAACAAACAAAACAAAACAAAACAAAACAAACAAACAAAAAAAAAACAAGAAGGATGTGGCCCGAAGTAAAGGAGAGAGAAACATGAGACCAGAACTTTGTATCCTATCAAAGCTTTCCCCTCCACCATGGCTTTTATGGATACAAAACCATTCAGGGGCAGAAAGAGAGACAGATGGTCTAGACATGGTAGAAGCCCCAGAACCAAGGGTCTTCAGCCTGAATAACTAGAGGAAGGAAGGAGGATAGCGGGTATATCAGACACGCCCCCCAGGGGCGGGGCTTGTAAACCTGGAGATGAATACACAGGGATGCTGAAAGAGCACCAAGGAAGAGAACCACCTTAAAATCCCCATCTCTCATGCTAGCTCCAACAAAGGCAGAGCCAATGTGTGCAGCAAAGGCAAAGGCCAGGACAGCAAACATAAAAAGATTTATAAACCCAGGGGAAAAAGAAAAACACTTATTTTTTTTTTTTGCCATTTTCAATATTGTACAATGAGCATGCATAGCATCTGTTAAAGGAGAAATATACAAATCATGGTAGAGTCAAGCATCACTTCAAAACATGCAAAAATATGACCAGATTCAAGATTTAGGAGAGGAATATGTTCAACGGAGGATGAAACGAAAGACAGAAAGAGGAGAGGAGCCATGTTGTTTTTAACACTTTCTTCATATTCAAAAGAACAGTTTTACTGAGACTTTCACATAAGCAGCACAGCCCTTTCATTAGAATTGGCAGCAGAGGGGCTTGAAAGTTGAAGTGCTGCACTGAATTCTGCTTAATTGAATGAATCCAACGGAGGGAGCACAAGGCCCATACTAATTTTCCTTTCTGCAGCAGGCTCACAGAGGCGGCACAGGGACCACTGGAGGTCAGTGACACCCTCCAGTCAGACCTACCGTGCCCTGTGCAGAGCTGGAATGTCCCCAGCCTCTGGTTTGCTGGCAGGGTGCAAGATCAAACATACACTTTAACGGGTATTTGTCAGTAACTATATAAGTAGAGTTATTAATAAAATACACAGACTTCCTTGCCACTTGCAGATGTTTAAGCAGAAGCCATTCCGCTTGTTTGTGATTGGTCTATTTGATCACATTGGAGGATGTGCACCATAGAACGGCTTCTGGGTACGGGCTAATGATTCCAGATGGAGCCTCCTTCCATCCTCCTGCAGAGCTGGCAGAGAGAGCAGGCTGTGGCATCGTCAGCTTAGAAACAAGATTTGCTTTATAAACAATTAGGAAAAGATGACAAATGGCAGGCAGAATAAAACTTAGCATAAAGACACTTTGTCTAATGTTTTACCTGTATTTTGCACATTAAAACAGATGGGAATGACTGATGAAACAATGTTTTATTAAATAAGCCATTCTAAAGAATATTCATCATAGGGAGGAAAAAAGAAACTAGAATAATGAAAAAATGAAATAGTTTGGCGCTCATAATTTATTTCTAGCCTTTAATGTTGGAAGAAAATGGAAAAATGAGAACGTAACCAAGTAAATATCAGGCAAGTCCTTGAAACAAAGAGCTAAATAGTGTCAAGAAATATAGAATATAGTAAAGGCATAATCAAGAATGTGTGTTTAAATCACTTTTATACTCATTTTTAACTTAATATGTTAGAAAGAAAAGGGATTGAATATCAAGGCAACCAAGAAAACCTATGTTTCAATTTTTATTGTTAAGTAAATAAAAACTAAAATTTGAAGAAGTAACAAAGAGTTGAAGAAGTAACAAAGTGATACAAAGGTATTAGCAAGAAGGCCTGACTGGGGCCAGAGCCCAACCTTGCTAAAGACTAATGGGCCAAAGGTACGTTGGCAATGGCTGGCGGCAATGCCAAAGACCTGGAAGCCTACCTATCTACCTTCTCTAATTATTTTCTTAAATCAAATACAGCAAAAATGTGAGTGTTTTGCTAGTAGAAGTGTGAATCGAATAGAAATGTCATACATGTATACATACATATATACATATACACACATTAGTATAAGAGATACTAAATAATTGGGGCTCATATGTCCATATTAAATTGGCTAAAAATGATTTATATAATTAAAAGGTTTATAACCTATTAGGCTTGATTTTCTTAAGTAATCTGGCTTTAGATGAAGCTTAGAACTTTGTTTAAAGTTGATTTTAAATTTTCTAATTAAATTACATGTATTTTGTATTTTGTAATATAAGTAACATTTCATACTTTTTTAGTAGCTACTTAATATTTCAATTATAGGTAACACAGTTAATTTATTTTAAAAGGCCACATTAACAATTATATAGGTTTACAAAATCTCTCATGCTCTTTTCTTACAGAGAGACAACTCTGATGTCTGCCAGGTGTGTGACAAGGAACAGGGAGGAGGGCTGTCTCAGGGCTGCAGGCTTGGGTGGTGCAGAAACAAAGATTTTTGGAAACTTGTTGCACAGTGAGGTCACTGTCCTCAATACTACCAAACTATGCAAATTAAGACAGTCAAGTTGGTAAATCTTACATTGTATTTTTCTACAACTTTTAAAGAATGAAAACTAAGATTCTCTCCTATCAATATTTACATAAATGTTGTTCATAGAAATAAATGTATAATAAACAGAATCCCTCATTCCTAAAATCTATAAGTCAGTTAATAGATTGTATTCTAGACAAGCAGAGAAGAACTCTTCAGCAAAGCTGCACAACTACCACCAAGGAAGGAGAAAAGAAAGCGCCCTCTGCGGAGGGGCATCAAGTATGATGTCATTACTGTTACTACAAGTGTGAGTAGAGTCATTGAACAAAAACATTGTTTACTTTCCTCCTTTTGTGTGTGGGAGGGGTGTGTGTGCATGTGGATGTCAGAGGACAACTTTTCTGAGTTGGTCCCCTCCTTCCACCATGTGGGTCCCTGTAGACAGAGACTGCTCATTTGTTTCCCGGCCGCCCAGACCCAAATAATCACACAAAACTGTATTAATTAGAGAACTTTTAGGCTAGTAGCTTAGGCATATTCCTGGCTAACTCTTACATCTTTTTGGGTTGTTTTGTTTTGTTTTGTTTTTCGAGACAGGGTTTCTCTGTAGCTTTTTTAGTGCCTGTCCCGGAACTAGCTCTTGTAGACCAGGCTGGCCTCGAACTCACAGAGATCCGCCTGCCTCTTCCTCCCGAGTGCTGGGATTAAAGGCGTGTGCCACCACCGACCCACTAACTCTTACATCTTAAATTAACCCATTTCTATTAATCTGTGTAGCTTACGTCTACAGCTTATGAGACTGTAGCTTACCAGTAGGTTCTGGTATCTCTCTCCTTAGGGAGCAACATGGTAACTCTCTGACTCCGCATACTCTCTCTCTCTATCTCTTTTTGGATTTCCTACCTGGTTTACTCTGCTAAGACATTGTCTGAAACGGCTTTATTCATCAACCAATAAAAGCAATGCATATACAAAAGGACATCCCACATCAGGGGCCGGGATCAAACCTGGGTTATGAACTTGGTTCAAGCGCCTTTACCTGCTCAGCCATCTCACTGGCTGAGGAATAGCGTCTGAAGTGCTCAGGTGACTTTGTTTTCCCAGAATACTGAGGGGCCTGGGCAATGTGACAAGGATCAGTGCACTGAAAGCCTTTCTGATCCCGAGAAGGGAGCGAGAGGCCCGATGCACAGCCACCCTTTGGAGTCACAAGAAACTGAGCGTAGCTCTGCATCCACGCCTGACTGCATGATAAAGTTCTGCTGAATAAATTCAGTAAAACCAGGCCAGCAGCACAGTTTCTTTCAAATGTTGATTAAATGTTTATTTTATATATTATACAAAACTTTTTGAAATAGAGAAAGTGCTTGAAAAGCTATTAGAATTGCTAATCTTTGACTTGGCTGCGTAGAGATGAAGGCTACTGCCTGGCACAATGGTTTATTTGGAATCATCTCTATTTATTTTGGGGAAAAAAAGAAATAAATAAAAATAAAGCAAGTGAAAGGACCGCTTGTCTGTAGAAGCTAGAGGTTCAGTTCCTAAGAGGACAATGCTTTAAATATTAAAACTCTACCACAGACTGCACCACTGTCCCCACACACAACCCCCCACCCCGCTATGAAGAGAATTTATGCAGAGGCTTGTCCTTCACAGATGTTAATTATCGGAATAATGTGAGCTACATTGTGCCCGCTTTCTTGTACATTGCAAATCCCAGCAGAAACAAAGGATATAATAGATGCTGGGAAAGTTGCTTAGAATTTGCAAATGCTGTTACCAAAAGCTGACTGTCAAAACCACTTTACTACTAAACATGAGATTTAGGAACACCAGCACATGCAAACTGGAACAGAGACAGGGCGTTATATGATGCTGCAGTTATAAAGAATGATTAGCTAATGTTTATTATCCCAAATGTGGTCCTCTAAAAATCCCACCTTTTAACCAGGGAAGAAAAGAGATCCATCAAATTTTCTAAGGCCCAGAGATATCACTGCATGGCATTCTTAAGATGTCACTGCATTCAGAACCCCAGCACCAAGGGAACAGACTAGATCTATGTGTCCAACATCTAGTCAGCATTTGACATATAGTAAATCTTCAGTAAGTATTGTTTCACGAAAATTTAACTAAAAGGAAATCCATAAATATCAATTGGGCATTAGTCACTCTCCATGATGAAGGCCCACCTTAGGTAAGATAGGTCTGGAAGGTGCACTTTATAGAGTCCACTTCTCTCTGCCCGAGAGCCTCAGACCCAGCTACCATATACTACACCCCAGGCACTACTGCAGGAATTTAGCCTGATGGAACAGCAGCCATTGTGAGTGCTCGCAGCCATGACTACCCTGTCAGAAATTCCAGCATGGAGCAGCGAAGGCCCATTCCGGCCCTGCTCCTAGCAGAGGAGTGACTGGCAGCTGGAGTCACTTTTCCTAGGCGGCATAGCCATGGTAGGTGTCCCCAGGAGATGACCACACACCCAGGTGCATAGGGACAGCAGTGATTAGGCCAGGTGGGTTATTAAAGTGGGGAAAAGTAGATATGAAGTGAAGGAGGTGTGCGGGGATGTCCTGGGAGTTGGAAGGAGAGTGAGGGTAGCTATGACCAAGATACATGCATGAAATTGTCAAAGAATTTTTTAAAATGTTAAATCAGATTTAATCAGATTATACAAAGCCACTTTTATACTGACTGCTTTAGAAGTCCCCTGCTTATGACTCAATAGCGGAGATCCCTGGTCTGGTCACCAAGAGGACCACATTTCTGTTACTAAGTCCCTGACAAGTTCTATTCTGTGCAGTCTTGGGCCTGTGCATCTGTTTCTTTGGCTTCA
This sequence comes from Alexandromys fortis, assembly GCF_014885135.2. Lineage (NCBI taxonomy): Eukaryota > Metazoa > Chordata > Mammalia > Rodentia > Cricetidae > Alexandromys > Alexandromys fortis. Next base: position 9,289,163 of record NW_026067907.1, on the reverse strand, counting down.
CAGCACCCGGCAGACCAGTTCTAACACACAGGACTGGGGATTTCCGAGACACCTAGCATTAAATTGCATTCTTAGGTTAAAGGAGCATGCAACACTTACTGTCGAAAAACAGCAAGCGGCCTTCTTGAGGTTAGCACAGAATAGATGTGCTTTGATGGCTAGCAGATGAAGGCAAAGTAAAGCAGATTAAAAGGCAGACAGAAGAGATTATTGGAAATAATGACGGTAACAAAAAGTGGTCAGTGGATGCTCATCGGATAAATGAGTAAAAGAATGAACTGAGGAGACTGAGGCTGACTGGGGGGAAGTGAGCAAGGTGATGAGGTCCTGCCGGTGCCGCTTCCAGCCTTTCCCACCAATTTCCTGAAACTGCACACAGCGGACCATGAGGACTACTGAGACCCCAAGAACAATGGCAATGGGTTTTTGATCCTACTGCACGTACTGGCTTTGGGGGAGCCTAGGCAGTTTGGATGCTCACCTTACTAGACCTGGATGGAGGTGGGTGGTCCTTGGACTTCCCAGAGGGCAGGGAACCCTGATTGCTCTTTGGGTTGACGAGGGAGGGGGACTTGATTGGTGGAGGGGCAGGGAAATGGGAGGCGGTGATGGGGAAGAGACAGAAATCTTTAATAAATAAATAAGTTAATTAATTAATTAAAAAACTGCCTCAGGGTCAGGGTCAGGGTTAGGGTTAGGACCAGGGTTATCAATTCTTTCATAAGAATTTCATAGGGTTAGGGGTTAGGGCTAGGACTAGAGCTAGGGTTAAGGTAGTGTTAGGGGTTAGTGTTAAGATTAGGGGTTAGGGCCAGCATTAGTATTGGTGGTTAGGGTTATGGTTAGGGTTAGTGTTTATGTTAGGGTTTTGATTAGGGGTTAGTGTTAAGATTAGGGGTTATGGTTAGCATTAGTATTGGAGGTTAGTGTTAGGGTACTCAGGTTTATGGTTAGGGATCAGAGCCCCCTTTTTTAACTATATACCTATAAACAAAACCTTTTTAAGATCTCTGTTCCATACCCTGCCTCCCCTTTTTCATCTGGATTTTCACTAATTGGTGGTTTTTAGAGACATAATGTGGTTGTTTGAATAAGAATGGCCTCATAGCCCCTATATTAGAATCCTTCATCATCAGTGAGTAGCTCTCATGCCACTGGGGGTAGGACCTGAGCTTTCACGTGTCCACACTAGGCCCATTGTTGCTCTCTCCACCTACAGATTAGGATGTAATCCCCAACCACTGCTCCAGCACCTGCCTGCGTGATACCATGCTCCTTGCCTTAGTGATAATGGATTCAGCCTCTGAAACTATGCAAGTCCCCGATTAAATGCTTTATTCATAAGAATTGCCTTGCTCATGGAATCTTTTCATGGCAATAGAACAGTGATTTAGATACATAGTAAATGCCTTTCTTACCCTGTTTTCCTAGTTCAGGTACAGAGAAAGGTAAAGAATAAGGACATTTATAGAGAATGACAGAAGAGCTTTGATTTGCCATGACACAGCCTTGAGGAGGAGACCAGGCCAAGGGGTACATTTCTGAGGATACAGGTCTTATCTTCAGTTCTAAACTCAAGGAAGGCAGCCTGACCGTCCAGTGGGTGAGTGGCTGGGGACATGCTGCTCTCGTGCAGTAAGAATCACGGTAGAAACAAGAATCTTTCCAGATGCTGGTGATGCCACCTGATTTTCAGCCTGCCTGCGTTCAAAAGTTTGCCTTGGGAACCCTAATGTACCGCATTTTAATTCCTAAATATCTGTCAAGTTGGGAGCGTAGGCCCCAGTCCCTCGCATCTATCCCAGGCCCCAGGCCTGGTCTGGACTCCAAATCCCAGCAGGCCAGATCCTGACCCCTCCCTGGGGTGGGGGTCAGGACCATTCCCCAGGGTATTTAAGTGATCCCCCAAAAGAGGAACATGTGATCTCCCTTTCTTCCTCCTGGGGGTCGCGTTCCCGCGGCTTCCCGGTTCTCTCTCTGGGGCCATCCGAGAGCGCAGATCTCCCATTAAACCTGGATATTTCTTAATTTGGCTTGTTTTGATTTGGATTGATTGGGAATTTTTGCATCGTCAGGGAGCTAATATTAAGAAATATCCCTAACAATACCCACTTCTGCTCAACCCCTGCTTTGACTGCACATAGCTTATGCCTATCTCATGAATTTCAAACCTCAAACTGTGTCTCTGTTATTGCGTGGTAGAGAACAGGAGGGGTGCACGGAGGTCGGCGAGAGGAACAGCGTCGAGCGATAGTCAATCAGTCACCAGCAGGTGTTAACAGCATTCTGGAAGAAGATCACTGCGGTTCTCGGGACTCTGAGAATTTCCAGGATCCCACAGACATTCAGATCCACGTATGCTCAAGTTCTTTCTATGAAGCAGTGTTGCACTCGTGTGCAACCTTTACACATCTTGTTGCGCACACTTGTAACCATCTACTGACCACTTACAGAAACGCTGTGGTAGGTGTCACACCTCTGGAGTTCTGACAGTACAAAGAGTCTGTGCATTCAGTACAGAAGTGATCTTTGATCTGTATATTTTTTGATGCATGGTTGGCTATATCTGTGACTGCCAAAGCCATGGACAGATGGTCAACTGTACCCCTTTCTTTAGCTAGAGCCCCTTTTTTGCTGACCATTTCTCTACTGTGCTGATGTGCGAAGTTCTCTAACTAAATATGGATGAAAATCAAGTGCGACAGAACCAGAGGTCGAAAACCAAGGCTTATGCAATGATAGGTGCGCCAGGGCCCAGTTAAAAAAGGTGACCACTGAAAAACATTGGATGCCGAACAAGCTCTGGTTCAAAGCTTGGGTTTGTACTCAGTATCTGTAGGGATTTGGGGGTTTCTCGAGCAGGTGGGAGGTTCTCCTGTGGGAGCTGTCCTTCCCACAGTTAGAGGAAGGGAACGCTCTGATTTCTGTGATAAGGCCACACCTTGCTTGGTCCATTCTGCTACCATTAGAGACTCTTGCTGTGGCCAATGCCATTTCTCCACAACTGCTCGCTTCTCACCAATCCTACAGCATAGCAACGCAGGGCAAAACATTTCTCCAGGTCTTCATGTCCTCATGAAGTAAATCTGCATGCTTTTCTCTTGTCAAGCTGTCTTTTGTGTTAGGAGTCTTCTCCTGAAGCCAGGAGTGTGGAAAAAGGTGTCTCTCTACAGTGACAATTCCTGTTGCCTGAATTTGGACTCGGGTATACATTCTTTCAAACAAGCCAAGTCATATATTTAAATACCCTTTAAATACTCCGTTACTCTTGCAATAAAAAAAGAAATTCTGATGTATTTGTACTTCACCTGCTATAAACCTCTCACTAGGTTCACATTAAGGAGTTGGTGAATATTTTGTAATATTAATTTTGGGAAGAAAAATAAATGACAAAGCATGTACTACAGTTAATTACACAAAATTTAAATTTCTAATATAACACCTGCATATCTAGTTGGTTTTCAAACATCCCCTTCCTTCTTAATTTATAAGGCAGACAGTAGGGCAGGTAGCTAGGTTTACAGTTCCCAAAACACGCGAAATCTTGCATGATTTAAAATTAGTTCTCACTTCATTCTTCACATGATTAATCATCTACCCTCACGGAGGCTGGCATCACCAGTGACTTCTGCTGCACCCAACGAACTGCAGCCACCAAAGGACGCAATGGAGGGAGGGAACAGCCCAAGAGCACGCCTGCACACAGCTCTTGTCTTCACCTTCTCTAGCTTCATCCTATGCGCCGCATCACATAGATGCACAGTGGATGTCTGTGTGTTTCTACAAAGAACAGAACTTTGTTTCGCAAACTCTTTCTCCAAAAGCACGTGAGTGCCTCCCTGCAGGCCAGGCTGAGCCTGGGTTGGCACTCAATCTTGTGCAAGTTCCCTGAAAATGGGACACAGTGCTTCTGCAACTAAAGGTGTCTGCTTCTTGCATCTGCTTATTAGCAAGGGCTACATTTTCAAGAGAAGAGGAAGAGGAAGAGCTTGGTTATTTAGGCTTTCTTTTATTTAAAATGAAAAGTACTGTTCACAGAGGAAATACATATTTGCATATGCTTATAAAATATTTACATGGAAATATACAAAACAGTCATTTGTGATCCCTTAATTAGTCTTCGCGTGGAATAAGAACTTAATGGAAATAGAATTTGTTAATTCATTAGTGTTGGGCTATAACTCTGGCGTCGTTTCTCAGTAATTAATAGGACCTGAAAAGAACATTGTTTGGTTTTTATTGCATTTTCCCCTTTAACACTTTATTCTACATGATCGTAGTACATTTTAAGAAGTGAAAAGTATCAAGTTAAGACTCATTGTATTAAAATAATTTAGAGGATAGTAATCAATGACCTTTCCCAGCCGCGTGTCATATTGCCTCGGGCCACACCGTGAGGCTCCACTGCATCCACTGTGATTATCTCCTCGTCCCTCAGCATATCACCAGTTCCTGGCCTCTGTATTTATGACTTGCCTGCTGAATTTATCCTCCTACCCTGGAAGTGCTGTAGAGATGTGTGTGCCCTGCTCAGTGCTGGAGTGTAGGCCCCACAGCAGTGCTGGGCGCTCAGCAAGCACTCGGGGGAAGCTACTGAATGGATGGGTGCTATGTGTTCAGTTGTGTTAGAATCAATTGGATGCACACAGGCAAAATCAGCTCATCAGCAAGAATACAGCTTCAATATGATAAGCGACTAGAATTTATAGACGTGAGTTCTGTTTGTCGGCATAAGTGTGGTGAGCGGCTAACAGCTCTGTGTAACTCCAGTGCCAGAGGATCTGAAACCCTCTTCTGGCCTCTGTGGGCACTGCATTCATTTGGTGCACAGACATGCATGCAGACAAGAAGGTCATACATATAAAATAAAAATACATTTAGAAACCTTTTTCTGATAGGTGGGCAGCTGCCTGTTGTATGGGATAAGCAGAGGAAAGGTGGAAATAATGGTGTGCTTGCGAAAGGACCAGTGTGAGCTGATGTGGAATTCCCCTCTGCATGCTGTGAATATGTTTTATCACCATCAGTTAATAAAGAAGCTATTTTTTTCTTATTGCAGGGCAGAATCGAGATAGGCAGGGAAAACTAAACAGAATGCAGGGAGAAAAAAGGTAGAGTCAGGGATATGCCATGTAGCTATAGAAAGAGAAAGACATTGGAACCTTACCGGTAAGCCACAGCCTCGTGGTGATACATAGGTTAATAGAAATGGGTTAATTTGGGATGTAAGAGCTATCTAGGAATGCACCTAAGCCATTGGTCAAACTGTGTTGTAATTTTGTGTGATTGTTTGGGACTGGGTGGCTGGGAAACATACGAGCAATCTCAGTCTACAGTGAGCAACATTATCAGGCAAGGAACAAGATGTATGTTTGAAATCTACACCCAAAATAACTGCTGCTGTATAAAGGACAATAAAGGAGGTATAGTTGTTTTGAGAACCCAGATAGTACTGCTACACATTAATAACATGCAGCATTTCTCACCACAGAGGTTTCCTAGATTTCAGCTGTATTAATTACTCGGGGTGTGAACAAATACTCAGCAATGGCGACTTAAGGGAGAAAGTGTTTACTTGGGGGTCTCCATCTGTGAGGACACAGGCATGGCAGCAGGCAGCTCCAGCGTGAAGGGAAAATATTTCATATAGACTGGGGAGTATGGACATAACAAGGCTGGTGACTCAAGGTTTTCTCCTTTTTCTCTTTTTTTTTTTCAGCCATGGGTTGGTGTTCTTTACATTCAAGGTGTGTCTTCCCCAAACGGGCATTCCATCACTGCACCCACTGTTTCCCAGTCCTTTCCTAGTGACAGAGAGGTCCCGTAGAGATACCTCCACAGAGGGCATGTTCATCCAGTTACAGAGCTTGTTAGCTCCATGAAGTAATCTAAATTTTAATATTATTAACAGGTCAAAACATTGCTCCAAATGTTGTAAGCAGCCCGGGCCGTTCCTTCCATTTCCCCAATGTGGACAGACCACAGTCATCCAGATCCACACTTCTTCACAAAATGAACCATCTGCTAAATTGCGGCTTGAGATTTGAAGCTGGTCTCAATTGTTAGTTTATTAAATGCAATAAGTTACAATAATGAAGTGTTAAAATTACAACCCACATGGGCAGGAGAAGCTAGTGATTCCCAAATAGAATTATAAAAATCTTAACTCTTATGTTTTTTGACTTGTGGTTTTAATATCTGCAGTCTAGTCACTGGCATGTCTCATAATACATTTACAAAATATAAAGAAAAATGAACACAAATGAACAATCCCTTTGTGTATACATGAACACTTTTTCATTACCCAAGTGACTCTTCAAAACGGTGTTAATATATCTGAAGTAGTTCTTTCAGGGAATGGAGATGTTTAAAAAGCTAAATTCTCCCCAATCTAATGTTATACTTTCTTTTTGAAAAATGCTTCACAATGTTTTTAAAAAGTCATACAGCTTTTTGTAAATGAGGTGCTGTTAAAAGATGCTTCCAATGGATGGGTAGAGTCTGTTGAGAAATTCACAGTTCTCGGGAGAGAAGTAAGAGGACAAAGATCTCCTTCGGAGAGTGCTGACCACCTTGATTTGATGATAAATTTTATAATGACAATTGAAATCCTAACTTAAGCACAAAAGTAGGAACAAGATACATAACACACACACACACACACACACATTGCATTTGTATGAAAACAACAGGTTGCAAAGACCACGTTCTTCATGTCTTGATCTTACGATTTTTATGAAGAAAAAATAACTTGTCTTAATTTATACATGTGTGTATAATCACACACATAGACATACTATATGTATTATCTTACTGCCTTTAACAAAGCAATTCCGTGTGAGATAGAGTGTCTTATTTTATTATACTGGCTTTATACCAGAAAAGCCCTACAGTTGGCCTCACAGTAGGAAATGATTATAGTTTAGCACAGTCCTCTCTCTGTAGCTCTGAGAAGATACTAATGTATCTAAAAATATTATAGAATTAATAAAAAGTTCTCTGGTTCATATGATTAAAATTTATCAATATCAGATGAGCAATTTAAAAATCATACACATCCCTTCTCCAAAGTAAGAACACAAGTTCCCAGACAGCAAGTAAAGAAGTAATTCAGATCTGGAGTAGCCGCCATAGCATGGAGACAGAATAGAGAGGACAGGCCCCTTAAGATGTGCTGCAGAGACACACTGGAAAACATACCTCAGGCAGGTCCTCATTCCAAGTCTGAGATATTCAGAAGAAAAGAGAAGTTTAAATTTGCATCACAGTAGCTAAAATTTAATATGTAAATTTGAAAGAAACTTAAAAGGAGCAGATTCAAACCAAGTAACCCATCGATGACAATAAGAAAAGCCATTATGTAAAAAGCAGATGTGAAAATAAACACAGTTATGTTCTTTAAAGAAACAAGAATAAATTAAAGGAAGGATATTTGTCAGAACTAAACAGGAGAAGATTTCAGACGATGAAGTAAATAAGAGGAAATAGAGTTTGTGTTATAAAAGATAAAGGGAACTAGAACAGGAGGGTTAACCAGGGAGAGGCTGGAGATGAAGAAGGGAATATGGGGAGGGACAGCTAACACCGAAGGCCCCTGAAAAACCACATAGAAGCCCACTACTGTAGAAGCTTCCTAGATACATGCATATATGAAAGGAATTTAAATGGAGTAACCATATAACAGGGGAGATAATGTCTCTGTTAGAAATTTTATGGCACCAAGTAAAACCTCCAGGGCCAAGAGAGGTTACGTCTTGTGGAGTTGTCCAAAGGGGTCCAACAGACCTCCCCAAATATCACGGTAGCCAAGACTATTGGCTATTCTTCATAACCTAACAGTAAGGTCTTCACTGCAGAAGACATACTTATTTATGTTACTGACCATGAAGAAATTGAGAAGCTTCACCCCTACTGACTAGAGTTTATGGTTCTGGAAGGTACCTTATGTGCTACCAGAGGAGAAAAGCAACCATCAAAATCACTTAGCTACAAATCCTGCATCCTACAGCAGTGCCTCACCTGGAAGATATATTGGTGCAATAGTGGAACAAATGCTATGAATGTAATGATCACTTTTTGATTGTATTTACAGTCTAATCAATGAGATCGAACCATACCTGACATTGCTAGCATGGCCAAGAACCTGAGACCACATAGGTCGTGCGTCTATGGGAAAACTCAAAACTATTATTCTGCTAAAGGACATTGATGTGGGGTTCCCCTCTGGATGCTGTGAATATGATTTATCACCATTTGTTAATAAAGAAGCTACTTTGGCCTATGGCAGGGCAGAGTATAGCAAGGTGGGAAATCCAAGCAGAGATAGAGGAGGAAAGAAGGCAAAGTCAGGCAAATGCCATGTAGCTGCAAAGGAGAAAGACACCAGAACCTTGCAGGTAAATCACAGCCTCTTAGTGAAACACAGATTAATAGAAATGGGTTAATTTAAGATATAAGAGCTAACTAGGAATATTTTTGAGTTGTTGGCCAAACAGTGTTGTAATTGATACTGTTTTTATGTGATTATTTGGGTGGGTGGCTAGAAAATGAAAAAGCAGTCCTCAGTTATAGAACATAGCAATGAAATAATATCTAATGACATATTGCTGTAGCCACAGATCTATTCTTTGCTCAGCCTTCAGCAGAGAAGTGGATTCTTGCAGTAGGTGGTATTTAACATAGAAATCCACAACTGAACAACATGCAGAGAGTAAGAGACTTTGAGATGCCCAGACCTATATGGGATGTCTTCATCAAACCTCTTTCCCCTAGTCTTAGGGATCTATGCAGAAGAGGAGGCAGAGAGATTGTCAGAGCGAGAGGCAGTGGTGACTCCAAGTCTTCTAGACTCACCAGGGCCGACGAGCATATAAACTCACAGAGGCTTTGACTACACAGGCAAGACCTGCACAAGTTCCTCTTCCAGGCAGGTTTCAGTTGCCAATAGCTTCTTGGAAAGATGTGGAACCTGCTGGGAAAAGGAAAAATCTCTTTTCTCCAATGGAGAGTCACTGGGTTTATCAACCACATTCCAAAGAAAGCCCATGGCTAGGGATAAAACAAGATGGACTCCAGATTGTTTGTACGTTTGGGTTTTGCACTTTTTCTGTATTTTTCTATCTTATTAGGTGGGTGGGAAGGAGCTGGAGGAAAGGAAGGCATTTGATAGAAATTTATTTATGTAAAATATTTTAACTAAGAAAGTAAATAAGTAAATGCGAATAAGGGATTGGGGAGAGCAGGAGAGGACCCTGAATTAAAGCTGTGCAGAGAGATGGGCGCTAGAGTGAGAAGGGACCAGCTGACTTTAACAGGGACTCGAGAAACCTTCCAGAAGGAGCCACACCTAGGTAAACATGTAAGCAATAGGAATCATTTCAGAATACTGAGCTGAATGCCGGAGTTAGTAATGCCCATTGATATTTGGGATTCCCACCATATATGGATCTAGAGATGTGTAGATTGACCTTTGGAAAGTCGTTTTAAATGCAAAATTTACTAAACATATATAACAATAAAATGAAGTAGGAGAAAAGCAAACTGCCACAATTAAACAATTTTCAAAGTGGTAAAATCATTATAGTCTTTCAGTGTGAAAAGCTTACCTATAGACATTATTTGTGCTATGTCATTAAAACAACATTTTCATTACATACAGGATTAAGAATGTGTGAGCTATGCAAAAGAAATCAATGCAAGACTTGATATGAAATGAACTCTACGGCATTTAGTTTCTACTTCTCCTTTGCTTCGGTGCCCAACTCACCCGGGTTACAGGGCACTGTGTCACTTTCATTGTGAGACTCAATTACTCTTAGGTCACTATTGGCTAAGTGCTGATGACATCGCGTAGCTTCGCTGTAATGGGACACATTCCAGTAACACAAAAAGTAAAGTAGATTTGGTGATTGTAGTGACACTCTCCACAGAACACAAAATGATTGTGAAAAATCCCACAATCTATTATTGTAAAAAATGCAAATGAAATTTAGAAAACATGGTTAAGAGAAAAGGAATTTCTACAGATCAGAAGGCCGGAAGAACCAGCTCGAAACCACACAGTTTACAGGCAACTTGTAATTTTGACATTTGAAGCACCCATTCCAGAGTAGGCATACGGCTTCTTCATTGTTCCCCTATCTTCTGTGTCTATCTTTAAGTCAGACGCAAAAGATCTGACATAAAACTTGGGGCTGGATGGGTAAGGAGCAGCTGTCACGGGCCGGTGAGGATGCATTAATTGATATTTATGGTGAAATACCGTAGCCTTGCTTCCAACTCCTCCCCATCAGGGTCGCTCTTCTTATTCCCACCCAGTCAGCTCTTATCCAGACCACAGACAAACACAGAACAGGATGTACGGACAGAGACTCCTGGTAGCAGATGGCATTTCTGTCCTATAAATAGCATGTCTCATGAGCAAGATGCCAGGGGTAAGGACAGAGGAGGACAAAGCTGCAGATCTGCACTTCAGAGACTGCAGGCGACTGTGCGCCCCCTCCAGTGCAGTGTCAAGAGGCAGGGCAGATCCTGTCGGGCCAGCAGAGCAGGACTGGATGGCATGCTCACTCTAGACACCGCGGCATCGTTAGCTGCTTTGCAGTTTGTCTGAGAATACTGAAGTTAATCTTGGGAAGTAATAGCAGATCGATACTAAGGAAAATACGAAAGCATAAGAAAACACCAGCAGAAGTCTAATAAGTGGATGAAGAGAAGAAAATATCTATGAGACAGCCAGCAGCGATGGACAGGCTGAACCAGTGCAGTCTACACACATTTGCTCCTAGAACAAAACAGAAAGGGTGTGGCCAAAACAAAAGACGAACTATTTCAAATAAACAGGCAACAAATTTGCAATATTAGTGCAGGGACAAAAGATGTTCAGGTGGGCAAACGACATACACACGAAGCAGAAAGAGCAGGTTTTCACGAATGGATGGAGAGTCCAACTGCTTTCAATATTTCAACATTTCTAACATTTATATTCATATTTTATTATACAGTAATTTTGTATTCTGCAGATACAAGGAGGGAAGCCATTTTAATTTTAAAAAGTAATGTACACTCTGGAAAATTATACATTAAGAACATGAGAATGTTTACATATATTAAGTAATAGCATTTTTTAATGAAATTGCTTAAAGATAGGCCTATCAGAGAGGGGTGTGTCTAAAAAAGAACCTAAGATTGGGAATTTATAGTTTAGAAAATGTGGGTTTTCATTTATTCAGCCTGAAGCCCAATTTTGGAAGTTGTATAGGGTTATTCGTTGGGAAGGAGATGTCTTACACTAGGGGCTGAAGATTAATTAACGTTTAATGATTTTTGTATAGTTGTACATTTTTTCTAATAGCAAAAGTGCTTCATTTATAATGAACTTGGAAAGCATCCTCAGCACACATGTGTACACACACACACACACACACAATATTTTCACATCGTTGGGCATCACACCATGAGAATTATTATGGGGAAAGCCATACACGGTGCTAAAAGTGAAATACACATGGAAACATGTTGGCACATGTATTTTCCAAGGGCATTACAATGAAATTACACGCTAAAAGATGGTTGTTAGCCACACACAGGGCCACGGGTCCATAACTCCACTACTGGGAATGATGAGGCAGAGGGACTCTGAGTCCTAGGTCAGTCTGGACCGTATGACAAAACCTTGTCTCAAAATTTAAAAACAATCAGAAAATGAGCTTGAATACCATTAATTTATCTAGGTGATAGCCTTATAAACAAATTCACATCTAGATTATTGTAGCAATCTCCTATACTACATATGTAAATAGTGTTATGTTTGATTTATGACATATTTTAGAGAATATAATAAACATTACAGTTCTATTTTAAAATTTATTAATTTGCCCTTTCCTTGTTAAATTGTATAAAACTGTTAAAATTCCCAGAATGCTGTGCCCCTATCATTATAGTTTCTTAGTCTAGCCTTTCAGTGCTCCTTAAAGTTCCACATGAAGCTTTATCTCTTGGATGTAAAAGAAAATCTGCTAAAGGAAAAAGACCTAGGGGAACAGTGGGGTGACTGCTATTCTCTGCCTACAGTTGTTACTTTCCAGGTCTCCCACTGTAACACGGGCCACTTTCAGAGCAGACAATCAGCAGTCTGGAGAACTGAGCATGGACAGATTCTAAACACTAAAGGCCATGACAAGAATTGCCTGTGCTGTGATTTCAGTTACGTGAAAGGCGAGGTGAGCCTGAAATGCCTCCAGGGATGCTAACCCCTGTCTTCTGTAGGAGCCATGATGTCACTTACTTCTTCCACTCCTCAGTGTTTTCATATTTTATAAGGTAGATATGTATAGATAGGTTTCATACTAAGAGCAAAATTTTACAAGCAGTAACAATTCCCAGGTATATTTCAGGAATATGAGTTCAACTGAGTAGTCTACTAACAATGATTTTCTCATTAAACTTACAAGGCCAGTATTGCATTTTTGATAAAGGCAAAATATATTTTCCTAAAGTTATTGCTTCAAAAATGGAGTAAGATTAGCATAATTATTTATTAACATTACTATTAGATTTTTGCGGGAAAGCAAAGGAGAAACAATACAAATACCACTACTAAAATCACACTTTGTCTCTGGAGTTACGGACCACTCTAAATAAAGACGAGATACCGTGACATACTTTTTCACGATCAAACTGCCAATCTCATCCCATTTGGAGCATGTATAACAGCTTTGGGTCTGCACAAGGTTCATAAGGTGAGGGCGAGTGATGAGAGGGAACGCAGACAGGGAGTTATTCCTGAAGTCACAGGCTGGTCCAGAACCAGAGATTCACCTTCCGAGGAAGACACGGCAAATCTAGCAAAGATCTCTCTGTCTCCAACAGAATTTCCTGACAGCACACACTTCCGTTGAAGGATTCAAGAGCCCCCTACTACAAGGTGGCAAGGGTCACCGCTAGGAGGGTGGTAGCAATTTCATTTCTTCTGGGATATTAAGTGACAGATAACACACTATTCTGGCAAAAAGCCCCCTCTCCCCCGGCCCCCAAGTCACCAACCAAGGCCTCTCTTAGCTCTCGGCAGCCAGAGAAGCAGGATGATTTGTTTTCTTCTGGCTGTCTGACTACAAAGATCTGCAGCTCACAACACTACCTGCTTCCCCTGGGGCCCAGGGAAAGTGAACTGTCCTTAGCCGATGCCGCCACTGAATGGCTCAGGCTTCCCTTTCCATCTACAGGCTTCCCAGAGTTATAAATCAGTTGACTTTCTAGCTCGACGAGATGGCATATGCCCTAGTTTGAGGAACAGATGGAGGCTTGGGGGAAAATTGTTTCTGCAGGCTTGCTACAAGCAGCTCTGCTCCGTAAAAGGGAGCCATTCACACTGATCCTAACATAAACTATGTTGGCAGCAGGAAGCCCTGGCCCATTCAGCAGAACACCTTTTACCCACCTTCAGAGGTCACCCAGCCCGTCCAGATCCAGGTCATTTCTGATACGCGGCTGTATTTCTAAACTGTGCACATTGCAGGAAGAGTGATTTACATCAAACACGGGTGGGATTGGGCACGGAAAAATCAAACCACCAGCACAGCACCGTAAAACAACAGCCAGAGGCCTACACTCCAGGATTTCTGCAGTGACCCTGGCTATTAATTAGTCATAGAAATTAACAATAGAATGTGCCATCTCTTTTCTAAGGAAGTGGGGTGAGCTGTCACTTGTCACTTGTCTTGTGGCATTTCCCTTAAAAATTCTACTAAGTCCTGTTCTCTACTGAAGGTTTTGCATTTCTCAGAAGCAACAGAGGCCGGGACAGTTTCAGAACATCCGTCCTTCTTCACGGAAATCCAATTATTCAGCTCAAATACATTTGCCTACATGAGCTCAGAAATCAATATCAGCTTTACCTTAAGGGCAACAAGCGGAACATTAATTTTTTGAATCCTTAAAAAATTGGAACATTTAAGAAACTGAAGGCACCAAAGAACTAAATTATAAATCAAGATTGTAGGAATGAGTGACGATTCCAGGGGCAAATGAATGGGGTGGCATCGTGTTACAGTGTGACTTACTTTAGAGGGAAATGACATTTTCAGATAAAGAGCAATCACCGTTTGGGGTTGGTTTTAATTGTAAGAAAATCAGTCCACATTTGAATAATATTAGACTAAGCAACTACTCTTCCTGGTAGGAAATGATCAGTTACGTGGATGAAAACAGTCACACTGACGGGGTTTGCAGAGCCGACGAATACCAGTGCTACTGAGGGGGGAGGATTAGGAAAAGAAGGAGGAAACACCAGTGGGTGCCTAACCGGGGCTGTCACTCAGCATAGACCAGGAGGTCTGTAAGCCACATCACTGGTTCTTTTAAAGACCAAGTGCACTATCTGAAATTTTGTGCACTGCATTTCCTGGCTTAGATGTTCAAGTCAGACACTGGGAGGGAATCGGTACATAATCCAGGGTGGGTGCTCGTGGTAAAACTCCTAGAACTACTTGTGTGTTTCTGAACCACAAAATACTGTGGACTCGTGTCAAACCTGCTGCTGCTGACTTCTTGCTTCTCCTCCAGAGATCTTTGTCTCTGGAGAATTCCTATGGAATATTTGCTGTGCAGAGTACTTCACAAAATATAAGTATAAAACAACTTCTTTGGTCTCTCATAATTAAAAAGGATGGCATTATGGTCCTTCAGACTGAAAATGAGTCCTAGAGAATTAGAGGCCAAGGTTGGCATCAGTGACTACAAAGGTAAATCCTGTACCCACGCAGCTCTGACGTGCTTGAGTTCATTCCAGAACGCGGCGATCTGCATGGCTCAGGGTCTGCTCAGCACCGCAGGGGAGAATGTGCCGCCACAACCAGGAGCCTGACCTCAGCCTCCTAAACGCTCCGCACTTCTCACTGAACTTCTTGATGCTCCTACCTCAGGTCCTAATCCTGGACCCCTGCTTCATCTTCTTAATTATGCTAACTTTACATATCTTGGGGTTTTTAAATATATAAGAAAACAGAAATCAAATTTTAAATAAGACAAGGTGTACATATACAATTGACTTATTTAGATATATACTCATTGATTAAAAAGTATTACAAAGGAGTATGCATACTCCTTTGATTTGATTAATACTAAGATACATATTTTTTTTCATAAAGAAAAAGGTCTCATGAGCAAAATTTAATCAGTAGGTAGCCGCATAATTAACACGCTCACCTTGGGGAATGAATCCTTATATGGCAAAATTTTGCTCTCTCCAGGTAGAGGCTATCTAGAGCCATCCTAAAACACTTGTGTCTTGTCTGCTGGACACAAGGGACGACTGAAAACTATTGACAACCTAATACAGTGGGGGAGCAGCTGGACTGCAGGGGCCACTGCTATCTGGCTGTCTGGACAGGACCCTCCTTGTCACATGGGAAGCGACCGCAGGTGCCAAGAGCGGGACTTGGAGACAAAGCCCAGGTCCAGGTGGTGTCTCCCCTTTGGTGACCATGTGAAAGGTTTATGATTTTGCTGCATTATATAATAATTTGCACATAAGGCTACAGGTTGTCTACTTCTTTGTCAAATCCATATAAAAATACATTTAGAAATTTAGTAGACACTAAAGCTTCTTAGTGGATGTCGCCCATTTTCACGGAGTCAAGTGTCACAGACTGACAGAGGTGAACTCAAGTCACATCTTCCTTATCAAAATGCCTATAAGATGAGAGAATAGAGATTCTTCGGGGCACCTGCAGCTCTCTTTGTCTTTAAAGTGAGCGGCTAAAGCTAGTGTGCCTATGATATTTTTCCCAACTCTCTTACCCAAGGTAAGCTAAAGTGGCTGTTTTTAAAGAAATAATTCTCGGCTACTAAGTAAAACAATAGTTTGTAAAACCATAATTTCCACAGAGGCCATTGAGATATACAAGAAATGAATTTTATTTCAAGTTTCTTTACCTGACTGTCCTGTGGCCTTACATTTCAGTTGGCTCCAGAAAAGCTCTTGGAAGAAGCATGGATTCTAGAAAGTGAAACCTAGAAGAGGGAAGGAGAAGAGCAAAGGGAGTGGGAAGGAAAAGGAAGAAGTGGCAGAGAAGGGAAAGAAGGAAGGGCACCTGCCAGATCTCACACTAGTCATGGAAGATGGAGGGTCCCTGGAGGCAGAAGCGAGGAAACAATGCCCAGAGTGCTGTGTTACTTTCCCTGGAAGTCCTTCTATAGTCCAAGTCAGTGTCTGGGTCTAATCCCTCCCCACCACAGCTGCCTCCTCCATGCACACATGGCCTGGAGCAGCACAGGTGGAGGGGACGTGTTGTGTACTCTTAGGCGGCTCTAACAGTTCTGTCTCCAGGATGCCCTGGGGAAATTTTAGGTAGAGCCACACCCATCCCACCCTAACCGCTGTCCTTGTCATTCACATTATATTTGTACAAGAAACTGAAGAATGGAAATCACAACAAGAAAAATCTCCAATACGTGTTCTAAGTTTCTGTTGTCCATGCTGGTATCTGAATTGCACCTTATCTAGACCACGTGGCTCTTCCATTTCTGTTCTTATAATGTCGATTTTGAAGATATCAGCTGCAAAATATCAGCGCTAAGAGAAATGTAAGAAAAGTTTTCACCATGCTTCTGCATGGCTCCAATAACTGCTAACGAGAGCTGCCTAGACACATTCTAAAAAATGCATAGTCACAATTCAAAAAGGATTCCAGAAACCATATTCTAGACAAGATCTAGTCATCATTCAGAGATAATAAACTGGCAATGGGTAGGACTATAGAAATGTCTGCTATATATAGTTCATAAAGTTTCATTTGTATTTATCAAGAAATTTACACAGACCCACACAGATATATCCTGCTTTTCATTCTCAATATTAATTTTATGCGGCCACCATCTTTCCAAGGAGTGTAACCTGCCTTTGTGTCTCACGCCAGGTCTTAATCTAGAGTTCTTCAGCTGAATGTGGTGACTACGTGGTGACTTAAATCAAAATTAATTAAAATGAAATAAAATTAAGGATCCAGCTTCTCAGTCTTGGTAGGCACATTTCCGAAGTTTGGTGGCCACACATGGCCAGTGGGACCACAGCAGCTGCAAACGTGCAGTGTTCCCACAGTCGTGGAGCTGTGGGACACCCATCTCCAGAGATTCAGGAGCAAACGACCATGTCCGTGTACACAGAACTATTCTGTCAGGTCAAGATGAGGGCCGGGAAGAGGCAAATGCCTCGCTCTGGCTTCTAGCATCTGACTGCATTTATTTATAAGGGGCTCTACGACTGCTTTTGCTTTATCAAGGTGGGTACAGCTAATCTTGAACAAGGAGAAGGGGATTTGATGACTTGGGTGGACTTCCTGTCCCTTGGCAGAGTGGAACTGCCTTTGGCACAGCTTACTGGCAGTGATCGCTAAGTATTTCAAGTACAGGGCTTTTGGAATTTTTATTACTTAACTGTACACACTCTCCGGGCCCTTGGAGCCCCCAACTGCCACGGGGAGTACTGAGAAAGGCCTATTACTACTTGGGAAGATGTCCCTGGACAGTCTGAAGTGAGAAAGGCACAGTGGTTTATGAAGAGGCATTTGGTTCTTAGGGTCTCGATTTTGTTTCCCACCTTCAGTATCTAAGCCCTGTCCTTAGCGATGGTACACTAAGTACCTCCCCTAATCCGCCTTAGAATTGTGCCCACAGAAAAGACAAAGAATAAACCTGAGTACACGGAGAGTGTCCACAAACTCATGTCTAATGACATCAGTGTCTTAGTTTGATGCCATAGTCATGCTGCAACACAGCAACAAAGTCCCGAGAGACAGACCCCACAGATTTTGGGGTGAGACATCTCTCCAAACTTGTGTACTATACAGCCGATGCTGGTAAACACATTGCTTCTTTTTGTCATTGCTTTTGGCTTACTCACTCAGTCCAGTAATCAATTCCCAGGCAGAAAGGCAGCACTTACCCTGAATGAATGTTAGACTTGCAAACACGAAATAAAAATATTTACCTCCTTATTAATTATTTCTTAATAATTTATTTTCAAGATAATTTTTCTAACCTCAGTACCTCTAAAGTTGCATTATTGAATGAGAGGGAAATAATCTATATTATAAATATAGATGTACTATGGATGTAATTTATGTGTAGGTTGCACTTACTTAAGATATCCTAAACCATTTACTTATAAACAATTAGAAAAATCCTAACATTAGTTAAGATTTTGAGAAACTTTCTGTTTCTTTATATGAACCAGATCATAGATAATCAAACACAAAATCCATGTGCTGAATCAAATACAAATGGGCCCAGACCCACGGTGTATGTTGAGAACATACACTACCATATTCCAAGTAGGTCTACTTGTTAGGCATCTTTACACACACACACACACACACACACACACACACACACATGTTCAGAGAGCACACCCCCAGTCAACTGGTGATGGATCAAAGGGAAACAAGGACCCTCACCTCCCTCACTAAAAGTGTACAGCAAAGTTTAATGATAAGGACTCTGCCATATTTTCGTTTTGTCATTGGTAACACATCTAAGTTCAGACGACTGCTCAAAACCTAGAAAGACTAGATACACACTGGATACAATCCACACAGCGCTCCCTGCTTTCCTGAGTGGGAGGGGAAAGGGTAAGTTTAATACATCTCCACCAGCTATTAGCCTGGTAAGTTCCTGAATTCAACAACTTTGCGTTTTCATGCTAATTTATCTGTTCCTAACTATAGACAGCTCACACATCCGCCTCCAGACAAAGGCACTGACGCCGATTTCTTCGGCTCTGTGTCAGTTGCTTCTTGTAATTGAGGATATTTGGCCTGAACCTTTTGTCTTCCTTAACCTGGTGTGATACTCGGCCTCCTGCGGCAGCTTTGCTGTCTTTAGGCAGAGAGGCCTTTTCAGGTGATAAATATCACCGAAAGCAGAGCTGTTCATAACAAAAATAATTAAATAGCAGAATTGCTTGGAGATGGCATCCATTCCTCAAGTTAAATGCAAAGCCTTCTCCTGTTAGACTGACTTGTTTTCAAAACCACGTTGGCAAGCCTTTGGAGGAAAGGCAGGGCCACATTAAGATGGCGTCAGTAGGTAATACATTTATTTTGAAGCCAATTAACCTTTTGTCGGGGGAGCGTTCGTGCTGTAATGGCTTGGCTGGCCGAGGTCAGCCTATAACAGGCAAGGATGACAGCCCTGTCCCAGCCGATGGTGGCGCGGAGCTGGGATGGAGGAGCCACCTTCTTGTGTATTCCACTCTGCATTCCCGGGGAGCACACATCCCTGACCCATCCATTTAGGTAATTAAAGCTTCCATTTGGAAGTGTCCTGCAGGAAGGTGAAATCTGGGGGAGATAAATGGCGGTTGCTCTCTGCATCCAGCCGCCAGGTCCATCATTTGATGGACTGCTGGAAACAGGCCGGGCTGCCAAGCTCCCATAAAAATAGAGATGAATTGGGCTGCAGACAATTCTCTACGGCGAAGCAGCTCTGTCATTTTCTTCTTTGAGGGCTATAATTTAATTGTTAGTCAAGGTGGATGGCTGACACGGGGCCCGAGAGCTTGCCCACCACCACTCCTTCTCTGAGAAATCACTCCCGTTTATTTACTTCGCAGCCAAGTTTGTTTGGCATTGGGGTGTCATGCCCGCAAGCGCAGCTGGCTGTCACAGCTGCCCAGACTTACCTTCCAGGCAATTTTGTTTCCTTTCGAGTCGTGCTCAAGGGCGATTGGGAAGTCTCCTCGCTCATAAAATTTTCGGAATGCCGTGGGCTTGGTTGGCCTCTCTTTAAATGCCCCTGCAGCTGGAGGGCCCCGCACCTTGAAGAGGGGGAAAATACTCTTTAACTTTTAAAATAGGTTTTTTAAAAAAACTTGGTAGAAAGTATATTTGAAATAAAGTCCAAACTGCTTAACCAGGGACAACAGAAATCTTCGGTTAACACAAACACATTCAGGGGCTAGCTTGTTTTTAGCTACATAGAAAGCACTTGTAACAGCCTGTGTGAAGAAGGGAAGCCAGACTTTAAGGGACACTCAACGGTGTTCAGAGTATCTGAACGGTTGTGACACTCAGGTATGTTGTCGGAGGATCATGAAACAGTAAATTTAAAATATTTCCTTTGAAGTCTCTGTTTCTCTCTATGTGTAGGAAAGGATGGCCTAGGTTATTATAAATATTAAGAACAAACTAAAGACTATGATATGAAATGAATGGTAAATTAGGGAGTTTCTAGAGAAGAAAGGCGACCTGCAAGGATGCATTCAGCAATCTCAAGTCCCAGGAAACAACATTAGAATGAACTGTATGAGAAAGTGGCTCTCCCCAACCTGCACTCTCCTTTAAAAGGGAAATGCTTTCTGTATTATTCGTGCTGAGTGTTAGCTTTAAATCCGCATTAGCTATATCCAAACTCACCCACTAAGCTTAAAACTGGATGCTAAATAACCTATTTATAAAAGTGCAGTCTACTGAATTGTTACAGTACAGACGAACATGTTGATCCCGTTTACTTGCTGTAAAAAGGTAACTTCCAGTCACTTCATATACTAGTTTAGCAGAATGACTATTTCTCTAACAATAAGGAAAAATAGACAAATACTTTAGCTTAGCTTTGTTTTATATTAATTTATAATGCTTCTGTTAAAACTTTCATTGTAAGAAATATATTTACATCTGCAATGATTTGATAAAGTACACACAGAATATAGGATGAATACATTGTCTCTAGTCCATAAGTGAAGTGGAGTATTTGGAACTGGGGGATATTAAGCCATAGGAATGTAGCGGGATGCTGAAACAGAGGCCACAGCACTGTTAGCGCTCGGGAGGCAGTCTCAGAGCGCACTGACACCCAGCGGGCCATTCCACCCTTTGAGAGCCGACGAAACCCTTCTCCAGGATTTGAAATTCATACTGATTCAGAATTACTCATCAGCACCACCACATTCAGCCAAATTCACCCACGTTAAAAATGGCCACAGACATCCAACAGCTATGTGGCACAGATTTCTGAGCCATGAGCTGGACCCAGAGGAGACTGTTTTATCTTATTGCTCACACAGGAACTGCACAGCAGAGACCCGAGCTGAGACGCTGCACTTTCGCACCTCATCAAGTATTAAATTTTGTGAATTAAGGGCTACCATTTTTTCTTTTGCCAAAAATTTTAAAAAGAAAATAAAGATTACCATGTGCCAACATGACACCATTTTAACACCACCAGGAAAAGCAGTAGACTAAAGTCTAAAAAGAGAAAACTTGGCCAAAGTAAGGTGTCATGAAAGCACAGACACCTCACTGAGTGGCGGTGCTGCGGTGCCCGGGAACTGTTAGTGTGTGGATGGGTGTGTATGTTGCTATCAGAGTCTATAGATGAGTGGGCAGCACAAATATCATTTGCTTTATTTCTCTTATTTGATTGTGTAGATCCCCGTGCACTTGGAGGAAACAGTACATAAATCCCATGCACTCTTCATGGAGTTTCCCTGGGGTGATATAGACTGAGGAGCTAGGAGACCATATCACAATTAGCCCGCTGACAATCATATAGACGATCATGGGATGGATCCCTGTTTCTCTTAGGTAGTTATATATACCCTTGGCATCAGTCCCAATCCCAGTTCTTTATCTCTTGATAGCCACTATCTCTTACTCATTTCTAGAACTTGTTTATTCCAAAAATCATATCGTGTATAATCCCTTGGAATTGACTCCCCACCTAGATGATTCCAAGAGACTTACATACACGTTTTTCAAAATAATTCAATACTTTCTAATACTAGAGAGTCTTCTGTGCCATGGACCTAGTACAGCTTATTAAACATCCACCAGTAAATGTATCTGGGAATTAGTCCTTGGGGACTAGTATAACTAAAACTATGAAGTTTTGTAAGTGGTATTATTTGTAAGTGGTAGAGAGTGTCCTTACCTTCTCCCACTTCCTTTCCTCCAAGTTTTTTAAATTATGGATGAATGCCATTTTTTCCAAATGTGGAAACTTTTCTACATCAGTTAATATGCTTGTGTGATTTTTCTTTTGGCCTCTTTGATAATGTGGGTTTCAGATTTGGGAAATATGAATTCTATTTCCTTAAGTTACCCAGCTATTCAAATCATGTTTCCTATTGAGTGAATTATGGTGGCTCATATTTTTGAGAGATTTGCCCATTTCACCTAGTTGATCAAAATGATCCACTAGTATGTTTCTCGAGTCTGCAGGATATGTAATGACATCCATAATTCATTTCTGATACTTGACAATTAGTGTCTCCTTCGTTGTCAGTATGTAGATGTTTACCGTCTCTCTGTGGAGACTCATTCTTTGCCTCCACATCTACTCTATGGTTTGTGCTTTCACATTCAGTTGTGTTTATTTCCAGTTTTCCTACTTGATTTGCAATTATCTTTCTTTTTGTTTTATAGAAGCTTAGATGACTGATTGGAGAGTTCCCTCTTTTTCAATGTCAGCATGCACTGCTGCAGCTTTTCAATGTTGGCAGGCATGGCTGCAGCTGTTCAATGTCGACATCCACTGCTGCAGCCTTTCAATGTCTGCACGCACTGCTACAGCTATTCAATATTGGCATGCACTGCTGCAGCCTTTCAATGCCGGCATGCACTGCCGCAACCTCTCAACGTTGGCATGCACTGCTGCAGCTGTTCAATGCTGGTATGCACAGCTGCAGCTGTTCAATGCTGGTATGCACAGCTGCAGCCTTCCAATACTGGCATGCACGGCTGCAGCTTCCTCAACACTGTCCTGAGAGCTTTCAAGGCTGTTAGAAGTAGCAAATAATTTTCACCTACTCCACTGATTTTCAAAACTTTCCTGGGTTCCTGTGTACTATTTAGATATATTTTCAAATTTGTTGAAGTTTGCTTTATGATCCAGAACATCGCTTAATATGGTAAATATTCTGTAGCCATTCCTAATACATACATGTTCTCTGTTACTTCTTAGGGTGTTTAGATGTTTTGATTAAGGCCTGTCATAGTCAGACTTCTACTGCTGTGATAAACATCATGACTGAAACCAAGTTGGGCACAAAAACGTTTATTTCAGCTGAGGAGTCAGGGCAGGAACTCAAGACAGGAGCCTGGGGGGGGGGCAGGAGCTGAAGCAGAAGTCATAGAGGGATGCTGCTTAGCGGTTTTATCTCCATGGCTTGCTCAGTCTACTTTCTTTTACAACCCAGGACCACTGACTCTGGGTGGGCACTGCCTACAGTGGGTTCCGCCTTCCCACAGGAAGCCCTACAGATCTGCCTACAGACAAGCTGATGGAGATGTCCCTCAGTGAGATTCCCTCTTCCCAGACATAAGTAGGCTTGTGTCAAAGTAACACAAACGACCAGCTTGGCCTCATCTCCTGATAAAGGTGCTGCGTTTCTCTGTACTCTTTTGGCTTCCTGACAGTTATTTTACAAGCTGGTAAAAGAGGACGGCTTTCAGCGACAGCTGTGGCTCTGTCCAGTGCTCTGCGCATCCACGATGCTTGCTTCACGTATTTGGTCACACTCTATCCTGCTATGTTCACACACACTTAGGGCGTTTATAACGACTAGGCAGAATGACCATTTTTAATATGGATTGTTTCTAGACTAACTTCTGCTTCATGGTGCAATGATCCTCTCTGCCTCTGAAAATTCTCCTTTGTAATATACCTATAGCCATGTCAATTCCTCTTTCTTATAAGCAGAGTTGGAATACTAAAGATATTTTCCCATAGACTTTAAGCACCAGAGTTAGGGGAAAGACAGGTGCTCTGGAAGAAGTAAGATATATATTAGAACACAGGTGTGGGGTACTTCTCTTTAAAAAGATAATCGAAATTACCTTTTAATTAGCATTTATGTCATACTATCTTTATCCATTTCCTTAAACTTTCAACATGACTTTCATTATATTTGAAGATTTTTTAGATAATATAACATTGATCGTATTATGTAATTCACTTTACCAGTCTCTGCCGTTTACTTGGTATACTTAGATCACTTACATTCAGTGTACTTTTATAGTAAGAATTAGTATGTCATTTTTATTTGCTTTGCTTTTTCTTGTTCAATTTTTAAAAGTTATTTTTTCCTTCCTGTGAGAAATTGGATGAATTTAGAGTTACATTTTGATGTGTCAGTTTGAGTATCACTATAAAGATTTTTTTACAGTGATTGGTCTAGCTATTACATTATATGAATAATATATCTTAATTATTGGTATTGTTAGCAGTTCTTACAAAATGTAGACATCTCATATATCTACATATTCTATTACTATTATAATTGCCTAGATTTATCCTTCTACATGATTAAGAGCCACATCAAACTCTCAGGCTCTCAGGCATGGCTTATTTTCTTCCAGACAACCTCACCTCCTCTCAACCTCAATCCTTAAACTATCCTTGTACTTACTCATATCTCCCCATGTCCTTCCTCCCAGATGTCCCTAAAGTCTTTCCTTAATGCTTCCTTTCTGACAGACCTCTCTCAGACATTCTTTCAGGATAGAGATGCTGAGAACACGCTCTCTTAGTTCTCAGCCATCTGAGAATGACCCGGTTATATTTCAGAAACAATATTTCAGCAGGTTATAGCATTTGCCACTCACGTTTTTTTCCTTTAGACCTTGGAAAACAGCACTGCTTCTGTGTCCCCTCCACGGGTGCTGGAGACAAGTTCATTGTCCTTCAAATGTCTGACAGTTTCCTCCATACCCTAGGACTCCATCCTTGTCCTTGTCTTTAGTGTTCAGAACTTCCTGATACACCTTGGTATGCATTTCCTGTTTGAAAATTTCGCAGCTCTATGAACGTGAAGATTGCTCACTCGCTAAGTTTGTGTACCTTCCTTCTTTGGATGACTCTTCAGACATGACTTCTCTTTCTCCGTTCTTCTTTATTCTGAAGACACTAGACTTTACATTTTTATTGTTTTTCAAGGTTGTATCATTGTTGCTCAGGTTGGATGGTTTTTGCTGTTTAATCTTTATGTTTGCAGATTCTCCCTCTCTTCTTTCTACTCTGCTCTTGAACCCAGTCTTTTTGTTGAATATCAGGTACTATTTCTTTTAATTCTGAAACGTCCATTTGATTCTTCTTTCTTTTTTGCTGGGACTTTCTATTTCCCTACTATTTTCATCTCATCAAAACATTTTTAGCAATGGGTGGGTTAATTTTAAATTTTTAAAACCTATATCTAACTTTTCTGTTGATTTGACACTGATATTTATTGATTGTGTATTTTCATCCACCTTGAGTTCTTGTTGAGTTTGGGTGTGATATGAACATTTAGCAGTTGTATAATATGGAATTCTGAATTTCTTTTCTTCCCTCCTCATCTACTTCTTTCCCTTGTTTGACACCGACAGGCCCTCTTGCATAGGAGTGCAGTGTGACTACTTGCATCACAGAGAGGAGAGAGGCTCAACAAGCCCCTCCCTCAGGTTCTACTTACACAGTTGCCAGAGCAGGCAGTTGTTGGGAGTTGTTACTCACATGGGGGTGGGCTTTTCCTTAATGCAGCTGCCTTTGAGTCCCCCATGCTCCTATATATAACTCTAATGAACTTAACAGTCCACTAAGCCAGATATAGATAGAATTGTTTCCTTGTCTGTGGTCAGCGCCCTATCTTCAGTGAATGGGTATTTGCTTATGTGTACCCATGTAAAGTCATATGAGAGATAGACAAGTACTCTGCTACTGAACTATAGCCCGCTCTGAAAAGAGTGTATCTGAAACCTTCTGTTTAAATCTCTTCAGAAATGTGGTATAAACTGGGATAGACGTATTCATTTCTGCTTGGATCTATCTGTACTAAGAAAGGGAGTGGCTTCTAGCACCCATAAGGCCCACGATAGCTCCCAGTGGGAGTGAGTGGTGCTCCGCTCCCAGCACCAGATACAGTGGGCTGGCCCACTGGACAGTACTGTAGCTCTGTCTTTCCACCAGGGGCCACTCTGGTCGAAAAGAGGGCAAGTCTCTCTGTTGAATTAGGAGCGGCGGCGCTGCGTCCCCGGCACCCGGCCACCCGCATGGCTAGCTTATGCCCAGAAATAATTACACGGAAACTGTATTCTTTCAAACACTGCCTGGCCCGGCTAGTTCCAGCTTCTTATTGGCTAGCTCTTACATATTGTTCTAACCCATTTCTAATATTCTATGTAGCCCATGAGCTGGCTTACCAGAGAGGATCTTAACCTGCATCTGTCTGGAGCGGGAGAATCATGGCGACTCCTTGACTCAGCTTCTTTTTTCCCAGCCTTCTCTTCTGTCTACTCCGCCTACCTAATTTTCTGTCCTATGAGGGCCGGGGCAGTTCCTTTATTATTAACCAATGAAAGCAACAGATAAGAAACAAGACCCACCTCCATCATCTCTCATTCCTATTAGGTGGGACACAAGGAAGCCCAAGCTCCCCCAGTGTCTCTGCTGACTTCACAGGCATGGGCACCTTCACTAACTCTAGAACTGAAATGCACAGTGCCACCTTTCAAACCCTCGGCTACAGCCCCTGGGTAGAAATTTGCTAACCAGGACCTTCCGAAGTTTCTCTTTTTCTGGAAGTCAGCTGTTACGCACTAAGCCCACCCTCATTTATTTGGAATCACCTTTCCCCTGTGCTTTATATTTATTTTGAAAATCATTTCTTTTCCCCCCTTTGCCTCTTCTGTGATACATACTGCAATTCTTTTGATTCTGAACTCAAATTCTAACTGTTCAAATATTTGAAGGAATGAACATGTTTCTCTCTAAGGAAGCCTACAAGGCTTTTTATAAATTGATACAGACAACTTTCAGTTCTTTCTTCCCATAAATTTCCATGTACTCCCTACAGGGATGATCCATGCCTGAGGGTCCATGGAAAGTCTATGTTTGAAGAGGATTTTATAAAGTAACCTGTGTTAATATGCAATCACTCAACAATAGGAGATTTTCCTCTCGAGCGTCTGCCATCTTCTGTCTTTATTTTACTACTGTCATTTATTTTAGCTTTGAACATTTTCACTTTTTATTTCTGCTATGAATCTATTTGAAATGAATTCTTGTTACCTCAAAATTCCAGTTTGTAAAAACAAATAGGACATTATTAATTAGCTCTCCTAGTGTAGTAGATGGACCCTCTCACTGAGTCCTTAGAAAATACTTTCTTCATTTCAAACATATTCTGTGTCTGTGTGTGTGCATGTATGTGTGTGCATGTATGTGTGTGCTTTATAAAGGAACAGAACATATTTTATAACCTACATGCATTCCATCCTAAATAATTCTTGGAGCCAATTCATTAAAAACAAGGTGAAACAGAATGGCTCCAGACAGAGAATTCGGGTATTATTACCAGAGACCACACAGAAGATGAACGCTGGACTGAGCAACTTCCAAAACATATAAAAATATTGTTAAGGATTCTTAGGT
This sequence comes from Alexandromys fortis, assembly GCF_014885135.2. Lineage (NCBI taxonomy): Eukaryota > Metazoa > Chordata > Mammalia > Rodentia > Cricetidae > Alexandromys > Alexandromys fortis. Next base: position 9,261,761 of record NW_026067907.1, on the reverse strand, counting down.
AAGTTCTATATTTGTGGAAGAGGAAACATTGTAAATTTTATTTTATGTCTTAAGATTTCTACTCTGATTTATTATAAATAATATAAAGCAAACAAGACCCATAAATCAAAGTAGCTTTGTGGGAAAATGCAATTAAGATTGCCCGAATGGTGGGGACAATCCGTAAACCAATTAGGAAGAGTGGATGTCACAGCAGAATGCTTTTAATAAAAGCTAATGCACTTGGGAAGCAAGATATTGAATGCAGTTTGAAATGACTTCAGATGACAGAGTACTTTGTATGCGGGCATTTATTGAATGTTCTGTAATGGATTTAAGACTCAGAGCACTGTATCTGTCATAGGGCCACAAAAGTAATAATAATAAGTAGGAAGGAATTTAAGGCTCTCTCAAACTCTCCATCATAAAGTTTAAATTTTTTCTTTTCATTATTTTTATTCTTAAGCATAAACCGGAGCTGTAAAAAGAAAGGACGTTTATTCCAAATGGAAAGTCGACAGTGGATAATTCAAATTAGTCCATTTAGCTAACTTGCTAAAACACTGATACCCCGAGATGGCAAAGATCGTAATTCCCAGTTGCATAAGCCGCAACCTGGACCCGTGACACATTAGAGCACAGCTGTTGTCCTGGACCTGTGATACATTACAGCACAGCTGTTGTCCAGCAGGTAGGCATCTCTGCCGTGCTCCTGAGTGCCTGCTGGACTGGGGCCTGGGCTGTGTGTGTGCAGCCAGCATCCTGGATTCTGATTCACGACTGCTGAGAGTGAGTTTCTACCCACTTTGCTCACTGTAATTGTTTCTGCTCACCCCAAGTTCTGCCATGCCTAAGGCCACCAAATGAACAAATAAGGAAAATGCCAACAGAATTAAGATGATAAGCACACTGAGTAGTGGAGAATGTGGAGAAAGCCCAAAGCTTTCAAGATTGCCGAAGCGAACTCCTACTGTAGGGGCACTGGTGAGGTGACTTCTAGCGATGTATCAACTTAATGATGAAATGGTTCTTACAGAATAGGGTGTGTGTGTATGCATGTGTGCGTGTGTGTGTGTGTGTGTGTGTGCGTGCGTGTGTTTAGAGCAATATAGAGGCAGATTACTACATATGAGTTCCTTAAAAATCAGACACTGTAGGCAACAGTCAGTGGCAGGAAAACTAGCTTTTTAAAGATGAGTATTCTGCCAAGGCCTAAAATCAAAGATATAAAACAAGACATTAGTGTCACTCTATATATCATATTGTTCTCAAGAGTGGCTAAGCTGTCCCTTAGTTAGGAGACGGTAGAGTCAAGTAGCAGAGCCTGGGGCATTGTATGATGGAAGCTTTCAGTGTGAGGGCAGCATCCGTAACAAAGATAAATGCCCTCGTGTGTGGTTTGACTAATATTACTGGCACGCATTTTCTATCTTTAAAAACCTTTAACTGATTCTTCGTGGATTTCCCATCATGCATCTCACCTCACCTATCTCCCCAACTCCCACTTCCGCTCTCAGTCCTTGCAACCTCCCCACCATAACAAGATTTAAAGATACCCCCTCAAAAAAACCTGTAAAACAAACCAAACAAAAACAAATAAAAAAAATTTGGCATGGAAGCTGTGGTGTGGCCTCATGTGTCACACAGTGTACCCTTTAGTCCATGAACCTTTTAAGTGTTCATTGGAATGAGTCATTGGTCTGGTTCAAGGCTTCTGCTACCTGGCACATATTTTCAACAAAGCCTTATGAATTGTGAAATTGCTTTACATACAAAGAGCTCAAAAAGGCTGGACAAGCTGCCATGAGTCATACTGTTTGGTGACAGCTGAAATAGGCAACAGTAAATCCCTTTGTGTCTAAAGAACATGCTCTTAGGTGCTTGATGCGGACAGAGAATCACCTGACAGGTGCAAGGTCTGTGGGGTTCTGTGGGATTTGTGGGCTCCCTGGGATTTGTGGGCTCCCTGGGATTTGAGGATTCCATGGGATTTGTGGGTTCCGTAGGATTTGTGGGCTCCATGGGATTTGAGGACTATGGTTGACTGAGAACCAGAAGTAGAACTGAGGCTTAGGTCTCAATATTAAAAGGTTACAAATAATCTATGTAAATCACACAAATAAGAACAGACTGAAGAATGTTTGGAGGAACATTTGTAATAAGTTATCATTCTACCATCAATTAGCAATTTGATACTTCCCCTTTGAAAGTTTCCGGAAACATATATCCTGTAGATATCATACTTTTACACTTTTAGTGGCCTTTCTATTTAGTGTGCTTTATTTTCTGTGCAATATGCTATGTTTTTGCTACTAATATTAAAATTTCAGTTTTCATGGATAAGCAAATTTACACCAACTATTGGCAACTATATTTTGGCTACCCACCCTCTTTTCCATTGTAATCATACCGTTAGGCACTTCCGGCATAGGTGTTCTGTATTTTGTATTATTCTCTTAAGATACATTCCTACATTATAAATATAGGTTAGGGTTTATATACTTTATGATTCTTGATATAATTACTCTCTAATTAAATAGAAGAGTGGGTCACTACTGCTCAGTTGACACACTGTGCTTAACAAATGAAGAGGTTCACAGTCTCATTTTTGTGTAGGTTTGAATACATACATATATATATATACACACATATATATATACATATATATATATATACATGCAGCTGTATATTCTGCTCTTTTCCACACTGGTACCAATTTGCACAAGAACTTTATGTTAGGGGGCTGGAGAGATGGCTCAGCGGTTAAGAGTATTGCCTGCTCTTCCAAAGGTCCTGAGTTCAATTCCCAGCAACCACATGGTGACTCACAACCATCTGTAATGAGGTCTGGTGCCCTCTCCTGGCCTGCAGGCATACACACAGACAGAATATTGTATACATAATAAATAAATAAATATTTTTAAAAAAAAGAACTTTATGTTAGAAGATATTAAACACTGAACTGTTGATCAAAATTCTTTTCTTCTCATCTTTGGGAAGGTTTTGAGATTTTATAGCAAAGTCCCTCTGTCTTTTTATTTGCTACCTCTAGCTATGCCTTCTCTAGGTCATTCCTTTGTGTGCTACCTCATGAATATTCAAACAGACTAATTAAATTGTATCTCTCGTCTGCTTATGATCCATAAGCGATTACTTATTGACATGCTGTAAAGACCCCTGGGAGTGGATTGCAGTCTCTGCAGTCAGGCCTGAACAGGCAGCATCAGACACAGCCAACCAGAGCATGCCTTGCTTCCCTCAGTTCCCTGGATTTCACAGTTCCATCAGCCTGCAGTTAATTCTCTCTGTGTACCACCCTGTGCTCTCCCCTGCCCGTTGCCCTAAATAACTGGGTAATTTCTGTTGCCTTCAAAACCAGCAGTCACCTCCCACCCTGGAGCTCAGATATTCTTCACCTGGGGTTTATGGGATACACAGCTATGGTTGCCCACCATGCAAGTGGACTGTCGATGAAAAGGCTTGCCTGTGATAAGATGGTGGGCTCAACTTTTGGAAATTAATCTTCCTTTTAAAGGAAAGGAGAGCATATACAGAGAGAACAGCAAGAACCTCAGATGGTCCCTGAATGCTCAACAGGAAGATGCTTTTATAGGAAAATAGCAAAATGTTCAAGAGTGGTGACAAGAAAATGGAAAACGCTACAAGAATCAGGGAATGAGCGGTTGTTTGGGGATTCAATGATGTGAGAAGGGCGTTTAAGAAGAGGACCTAGACGTCCATCTGCCATGTTACTCTAGCAGTCAGTTTGATTAGGCTGAGCACTACTGTAACACTGGTGCTCCCAGAAGTGGTTAGCTCATAAGGAATGGCCTCGACAACGGTTTATCTACTGATGGGCTGCAATATGACTAGAGAGCTGGGTGGTGGTAGAAGTGTGGAAGCTGAGCCCAGAGCAGAGGGAGTGAGTGACTGGGCTGTGTCTAGGAAGGTGCACGCCGGCCCTGCCCCTTTCTATTCATCTGCATCCCAGCTACTGTGAGGTGAGCCGCTGGCACACCACCTAATGCCCTCACGTCTCAGCCTCACCTCTGGCCCAGGGCCATGGAAACAATGGTGCAGTGATAGAGTGGAAAGCAGACTGCACCCCACTAAGGAATTAAGGGGAACATGAAACTAAACCAGATGTATTTTATGGGAACTGACCCACACTATGGCATGTCAAAATATGAATTAATAGCCAGATGTGATTGTTGAAGTAGAGAAAAATGTATGGTAATTATAAATAACCCAGGAGGAGTAAATAACACAGGAATTAATAAATTACTGACCCCCAGAAGCCAGATGTGTTTAAGAACAGAAGATGTATATGTAACTAATAATTTTATCTAAAATGGCCAAAGTACTTGTGCAGCCTTGATTTTTCAGTGTGTAAAAATTCACAAGCTCTCCACACTCAGGAGGCTGAATCATGAAGACTGTTGCAAGTTTGAGGACAGCCTTGGCTATACAAGCAAAGTCATAAAACTGAATATACACAGAGGCCAAGAATAACACAAATTGAAATAATCTTAAAAATAGAGCTAAGAGGGAGATGGCTCAGTTGATAAAGTGCCTGATATACAAGCATGAGAACCTGAATTTTGATCCTCCTCCACATCCACAGTAGGGGCAGAGACATGGCTAATCAGGTCAGACCTCTTTGGTCAGACAGGCTAGCCAATCTGAGAGCACTGGGTTCAGTGCTTGACTCTATAGACAGAGTAGAGAGAAACTCAGCACACACACACACACACACACACACACACACACACACACACACGGACACGCACACAGGAGGGAAAGAGAGGGAGAGAATAGAATTGAGAGGTTATTCCTAAAACAGACTTCACATACAGTCACAAATCATAAGCCTTGGTATTACTGGAGACAAAAAGACAAGCCAAATATACTTTTGTAGATGGAAGTTTCTGTCCTGCCTGGTCCCATAGTTTTTCATTCCCAAAGAAACAGAAAGAGGCTTATATTAGTTATAAACTGGTTGGCCTATTAGCTCAGGCATATTATTAACTAGCTCCTACAACTTAAATTAACCCATAATTCTTATCTGTGTTTAGCCACATGACTTGGTACCTTTATCAGTGAGGCATTCTCATCTTGCTTCCTCTGTGTCTGGCTGGTGACTGCAGACTGGGTCTTTCCCCTTCCCAGAATTCTCCTATTCTGGTCACTCCGCCTATACTTCCTGCTTGGCTCCTGGCCAATCAGTGTTTTATTAAACCAATATGAGTGACAAATCTTTACAGGGCACAAGAGCATTTCCCACAGCACACTATTTCCAATATAGACATAATTTTAGATAAGATATGTCCAGAATCTGTAACAGAATAAGAAGGTGGCGAGTAACACAACATGTCAAGCTCTGCATACTCAGGAAGCCACCCCTTGTCCTTCCATCAGGAAACACCTTTTTATCTTTACTATTTGCCTACATTTTTCAGTGGCTCCAAACAGAAAGTTTCCTCTAAGCCCAAATTTTATATACCGTCCATCAGAAATGATTATCCCAGAAGCTACATCCTAGATGTGTTTACCCATGTGCTTCCTAGCTAGTAACAATGCGCCACAGGCGGTCATCTGAGTTTTCTGTGTAGTTCTTGTATTCCAGTAATGATTTATTGTTCACACAACTTCATAACAAAAATTCTGATACTGATGAATCAATATATTTTCTGTCTGTGTGAAATATCCATTACAAAATACACATTTCTAACTTGAAAATTCATTTGTACAAATAGAAAAGTTTCACTAAAAATCTGTGGTTTCTGTGATATTTAATGAAATAATTTCATATGGCTAAAAGTACTCACGGAGGCCACTTGATACGGCTAGTCTGAATGAAACCGAAGCCAGTTCTGTGTATACGCAATAAGAAGACTTTGGTTAGCACTACATAGTGATTTTGGCAAAGCAAAATGTTATGATGCGGTTTTTCTTGTGGGTAAGTTGAGGAACTCATAATGTTCTCAGTGTAACAGAATTTAAGTTAAAACTTCTTCCTTGCTGGCTAACGCTTAAACCACCAGAGGGTGCTGAGTCGGCTGAAAAGGCACCATGGGTCTTGCCCACCTGAAAACCTTGAGCCAGAAGGCTGGCCTGCCAGGCAATTGTGGCTTGACATCTGAGGAAGTAACCAACTGCCCTTTGATTGGATTTGAAGTTAGCCCCATGGATGGGGTAAGGGTACTAAGTATTAAAAAATCACCTACCAACCAAGGTCTTGGGAAGTCATAGGCCTATGTGGGGAATTTACTCCTGAGGTAAAACCAAATTGGCATCAAACTGCCTCCTAAAAACATATACCTCTGCTTATAGACAACAGTTGCTTCAGGCCTGCTCAAACACCTTCTCATTACAATGTATAGTGATGAATACAGAGACTCAGAGCGACCCAAGATGTTGAGAATAAGTGATACTTTGGGGCTGAGCACAAAACGAGACATTTATACAACTCCCTTGAAAAGGTTCAAAGATCATTGCAGAAGGGGGCAGGAAGCATTCAGGAGCTAGAAGATAAGGGAAGGGCTGCGCAGTGACTGATCTCCAGACTCCACATAACCACCACAGCCATTAATTCACAACCGTGCTTACCTGCAGTGAGCCTGCACACGACCGGCCCTGTCAACAGTTACTCATGGCAAAAGGGTACTCATGCGACCCTACACTCTACCGCCGGACTATTGGCTGCTGAGAGATTCTGGGAAAGAGGGGATCATTGTTTTAGTTGTGTAACTACTTCTGAGCCTACCAGACTCAAACAAATAGCGCCAACCCTATGCTCAAAAGCATCACTGAATAAAATCAAAGGACATGGATGTGAGAGAAAGATTTGTAAAGATCCAGGATGGTCACTGTGTGCTGTGTCCATGTAACTAAAATAAAAAAAAAATGACTATAATGCATAGTAAAATGAAAAATTTGTTCATGAACAAAATTAAGAAAAATGGTGTCAGACTTTGATTTTCCATTTGACTATATGATTTCCAGTGCCTTGTTTCCCAAGGGATGTGCAGCCACTCATGGACACCAGTGCATCACAGAACACAGCATCCGAAAGACGCTGAAGCCACACATGGAGGCCAGCACAGCACAGGAGACAGCATCCGAGAGCTGCTGCAGCCATGCATGGAGGCCAGCACAGCACAGAACACAGCATCCGAGAGCTTCTGCAGCCATGCATGGAGGCCAGCACAGCACAGGAGACAGCATCCGAGAGCTGCTGCAGCCATGCATGGAGGCCAGTGCAGCACAGAACACAGCATCCAAGAGCTGCTGCTAGGACTCCTGCAACACTAAGTGGGGGACTCCTGGCCTGCCTCCTCTCGTAAGTGAGGGCCCCCTCCCAGACCCAGATTTCTCATGTGAACCAAAGAATTCCTCATGGGCTCAGCTTCTTCATCTATAAAATTAAGAGGAACCATTGACTGGCCTCTCAGATTCTTTGTACTTTTCTACTCCTTACACGTGTGTTTATTAGTTAAATATGAAGGGTATGCAATAACAAAAGAGAATTCACATGCTAAGATACCATGAACTCCTTTGTTGGGCTCAGGAAATACGTCCCCGCGGTTGTTTCCAGGCCAATTTCCCTTAGCTTGGTTAAGAACAGTATTTCCTTTTCAGAGACGCTGATTTCATTGGGTCTACTTGATTCACAGGTGCTTCTGCAACAGCCCCCTTCCATGTGATGTAAGGAAGACACAGGAAAGGACTGCGAGCCAGTTACAGCCAAGGCATTCAAAATCTGTGAATAAACTCAGACACTTGGAGCTGAGATTTTATCCAGCAAGCTGTTTCTCTACTGCCTAAAACTGTCCTTATATCAGTAATTAGACTGAGCAATTAGACCTCATCTGTAGAATGTTTCTGTTTACATTAATAGTCCACAGTGTTCCTTTAAATTCTCCATTGTGGGAGGAAGAGAGAAAACTGGCCGCCTTTCCAAACATAATGAGATGCAATAATCAAACGATGGAAAGAGAAATCTTGGCAGCTCAAGGCTCATAAAGTTTACTTAAAAGCCACCTCATTCCTGCAGTTAAAAATAGAAAAGGCCACACATTTACGGCCCCAAGTGTGGTCCTTGCTATCAACTTGTCTCTGTAGAGTCATCAGAGAGTTTGGTTCAGACTGCGCATTTAGCATCCGCCTTGTAGAGCTGATAAAATGCCAGAGTGGTTAAGGCAGCTTGGCTAACACACTGTCACACCTACCACAGGCCAGGGAAGGGGTGGGCTAAATGGGAAAAGACAATGCAGATGCTAGGAGCTCGGGACACATTTTAAACTACATTCTATTCTCACAGCTCCTGTCATGTGGGAAACATGTTCCTACCCAGACATGGGTCCCCTGTGTCTGGCATCAGTTACTCCTTACTAAACAATTAGAGTAAAACATAGGGCTTGTATATTTGGAGACACCATTACCATTTACAATGCACATATCCTGAGTGTTTTAATAAAAAAAATTGAGAATCGCATGTCTTATGATGAAAGACAGTATTTTCAAGAAAGAACCAGCTGCCTGATAAACGCTGGTTCTTAGAACTGTCTGCAATAAAACATTTATACTGGCAAAAATGTTCCACTTTCTAATCACTGTAAAATGGAGTGCCTCCAAGTTTCACACAATTTGCAGAGATATTACCTTAATGAGTTAGAAAAATCCTCAAAAATCAGATGAGAAAAAAATGCACAAGATAATCTTACCCACACAAAGCACAGTCGCTACCATTGCAAACAGTAGAGCTAAACTCAGCCGGTAGGTACCCACTCATCAATCAGAGAGGTGTTAAAAAGTCAGAGAAGAAATGGCACTATACCTGAAAGGCACGTTAGCTCCTTGATAGAGGATGGATACATCACTGACTACTTGCATGGTAAGTGTACCTTTCCTTTTTAAAAATAATTATCTCAGAAAATAAACCCATTTTATTTTTCATTTGTTAAAAAAATGGTTGTTTGTGGCCAAAATAAAGCTTAGCTATTTGCATGGAGATTAAACTCCTGCTCACACCACCGAGGGTAGCTTGGACCTAGCACCCTTGAACTCATCTGAACTTGCAAAAGTCATCAATCTGGGTGCTTTGTCAATGGCCTCCATTCATTCACAGAAACTCCTCCTGGCCAGTCATCATCTACTTTAAGTATAGGCATATGGTGGATTTTACATGAGCAGTGCATAGATTTGTAATTTGGTCACACACACATACCACACACACACACACACACACAGAGAGAGAGAGAGAGAGAGAGAGAGAGAGAGAGAGAGAGAGAGAGCGAGAGAGAGAGCGAGAGAGAGAGCGAGAGAGCGCACTGAGTTAGTGAGGTAGTTTCATACATCTTTGAACTATTTGGCTGTATGTTCTTTTTATGTACACAATGACATACGAGCAACCACAGACAATGCATTTTGATGTAGGAAATACGAGAGGCAATGAGAGATGTCACTGGCTACCCTCCTTTAGTTCCTTGTGCTAATAATAACAGGTGCCAAGTAGCAAGTTAGTGTGATTTCTAGCATAAGCAATCCCCATTTTTTCTTTTATCCTGGAACTCATACAAATACAGTGAGATAAATAAAAACAAGAATGAGCTATAAACTTCATTTATTGCTAAGAGGAGCCTTGAGCACCAGAAACAGCGAATCTAAGGCACAGCTTACATCAGAGGAAGGAGAAAGAACAGGTGAAGAAAACAGATTGTGGGCACAGTCTAAAAAAACGGCTCAAAACTCATTTCTGGTGAAGAGAATGTGAAGAACAGAATTTGTTTCTTTCTTGCAAGCATGGATATAAACAGGGCTCACAATGAAGTTTTCCATATCTAGCTGGGGGTGAGAGAAGCAAAGCAAAGGTCCCCCAAATAAGCACATACACCGGTAATGTCTGCAATTAAGATTTGTATCGTGAAGGCTGAAGGAATGTCTTCTACAACAAGACCCAGGAACCTCCTGCAAATAAGGGTCTAGGAGAAAGAAGCTAACTCTGCAACATGAGTGTAAAAACAGGACCTGGCACAGCATCAAGACAAAGGCACAGAAGATCAGCAAAGCTTTTCCTCTGCTGAAAACCATCATGCAGGGCTAGACTGGCACCCTGCCAAGAATTTAAAATACACAGCCAAGCAAACACTTCTATGAAAGATGACCAAGAAAGCAGAAATTTGAGTTTTATGACAGAGAAAAAGATGGTGGGATAATGAAAGATAGAACTTGACTTTGAAAAATTCAAATATTAAGATAAAAGTGGAAGAAAGAGGGGAGGGGAACAAGATGACAAACAGGACAGACATGACAGAAATAAGGGACATGAATGATGAGGAAGAGAGCTGGTTTGGTCAACATGCTCCACCTTCTCAAAACTGAGGCCACTCAGAGACTCTGAGCAGCAAGAGTGAGACATCTAAAAAGACACCTAACAAAAGCTGCTTATTCCAAATCACCACTGCATTTGCCCTGAAAATACAATATCTGTGTGTCAGGGAAAACAAGAACAAAAATGCTTCCTAATACATACTTGTGAATTTATTACAATGAAAAAAAGTGTTGTTTTTTTTTTTTTTTTTTGTCTTTTGTGTTTTTCTTGTTTGTACAGCTAGATAAAAAAAAACACAAGCCACTCGTAAGATAAGGCCGCCTTCCGCTCACTTGTTTCATGAAGGACACTGGGTAAAAACCTGCACGACTCACAAGACATGAGCAGCAAAGGAACATTTCTCTTCTGGTATTAATCTTGAAGCTATTAAAAAGGAGGAATAACTGGAGAAAACAAAAAATCCCAAGAACATGGTTGCTAGGACCCTTAAAAGGAAACCACTAGAAGACAAACCTGAGCTGGTTAGAAGCCTAAAAGGCAGAGAAAGCTCATGTAGGTAACCAGAGGTCAGACCTTACTTAGCCTGGGCCTGAGAACATAAATGACAAACATCAAAGGCAAACCAAACACGCACAGCTGGGCGAGCTGAGAGCACGGGGTGTGGACACTGCGCTTCATTTACCACTGCTGGTGCCAAAGGTCATCACCTGGCTTAGTGACTGCGTCCAACAGCACCAAGGTAAGAAACTGACACCTCTTCCTAAAGTTGGGTGCTGCCAGGGAAGGGAAGGGGAGAAAACGTGCTGGTTATTTTCTCTGTCATAAACAGTCCTGAGAGTGGGCCTCAGGCTGTCTCTGTGTCCTCTAATGGCTCTGATTGTATCAGAGACACGCTGTACCAACAGCACTGGGCACTGCAAGAGACCCTACCTTAGAGACCGTGCTTCAGCAGTCCCTTTGCCCAGGCTCCCCTGGGGGGCCATTTGACTGAGGGCCTTAACCTCTTTGATTTGTCTGTTTATGAAATCTCCCTTCCTAAAAAGAGCCACCTAACCATCCCCTTAACAAAACCATTTCCTCACTTTGGATTCCAAGCCTACTCAGTCAGTTTTAAAAGATATATTTGAGTTGTTTGTAGTTGTGTGTGTGTGTGTGTGTGTGTGTAGAAGTGCAGATACCTGTAGAAGCTAGATGTTTCAGATCCCCTGGAGCTGAGGTCACCCAACCTTGGTGCTGGGAACTGGACTCAGGTCCTCTGTGACAACAATATATGCCCTTAAGCTCTGAGCCATCCCTCCTGTTTCTCAATGTGTTCTTTCTCCTTTGTAAACAGCATCCATCTCTTTTAACGAACTTCAGAAAGTCAGTAATTGCCTTTCTATTTGAACTGAAGGGCAAACTCCATAAACACCATTACTGTCATGTTCCTTGTAAATAGTGCCTGGTGCAGACTAGGTGTTCAGTAAATATTTGTGAAATAAATACATTAAGTAATTTGATCAAACGGTGGAGGTGATGTAAGGAAAGAGGACAAACTATACCATTGAACACATAGTATTGGGTGGATTGCATATGCATGCAAAGTAAAATATGAAACTATATTAAAAGACTTCAACTTTAAAGGCAAACCAAACCCCAAATCAACACAAATTCAGAAAATTCTTTATAATTTCTGGATAGGAAAGGATTTTTCAAGCAAAATTAGTAGTATGCATCATCAACAAAGGGAAGATTGCTAGATTTGTCTACATCAATGACTGTTCATCCAAAGGAACAGAAATTAAAATACAGAAGGCATACCACATGGGAGAGATATATACAAACATAGCTGGCATACTTGATATAAAAACCTTGTCACTACCTCACTATCTCAGCAAGTAAACAGAGCAGCTCCCATGTCCTCTACTGTGGGACTCAAAGGAGAACGGAATGCAGCCCTGGCCCTTCTGTACACAGCCAGCCAACCCTGGCACTCCTGGCCCCGGCGACACTAAGCTTATCGTTTCCGTAATTACCAGGCACAAGCTATCACAAGTCCTGCTTCCTGAGCCCACCCCAGCCGGCCCGTCAAAAGCAGGAACTCCTGCAGCTCTTGAAGCATGCTTCTACCTCTCACAGTCTGGCATCAAGAGACCCTCCTGGCCTACTCTGCGCCTGGCTACCCAACCCACTCCACGTCCTTTTCATCTTCCTGTACGAGGAACCTGACATCCTCCCCAAGGATGCTGTCTCCCCTGCAAAAGTGTTATTTTCTTTCCAGAAGCCATTTACAGCACGGTCTCAGACGGGGTATTTGCCTCCATCTTCCATGCAGGTGTCAGCCTCCTCCACAAGACCCTAGTATATGGGACACAGCTGATCTTAGCCTATGCCTTAGGACCCACGGTATCCGGGAGCTCCGCTAACATTGGTCCTCTATCCTTGGTTAGCGCTCTAGACCTGTGTCTAAGCCAGCACTTGTCAGGAACTGCAGTCAAAACATAATTCCACTCTGTGTCCCTTCCCTAAACTCTCAGCCTAAACTGTTGACTGCAGAGACCCCAAAACTCCAGCAAACGCCATCTTCACTGCCTGGGCTACACTACCCACTTTAAAGTTGGGGTTACTTGGTATCTTTTCCCGGGGGACTCACTCAGATCTTCAACTATTTCTTGCTTTCATGTACTTTGCAAAACCTTAATACTGCCTAAATCAAATTCTCTGTCATCTGAGCAAAAGTCCATGAAGCTTAAAGTAATTGGAGCAAAGCAGCCGATTTCACTCTGCTTCCCACACCGATTCGTCCTCCGGCTCACCAGGGGAACTACTGCAGGTCTTCTGTTCTCTCAGGCCTCTAGCGCTGCCTTCCCATCCTCACTCACGGCTTCTCCAGTCATTGAGAAACACAAGTACTAGGAGGCCGGGTGGTAGACTCCTGTAATCTGCTCTGCCCTTCTAGCCACAAGGATGGAGAGCCTGGTGTACGGCTGATTAACCCCAGGTGTCCCCAAAATTCATTCCTTTTAAACCCTTTCCATGACTGCCTTGGTCTACAACTGTAATCGGCCCTGAACTCTCTACCTGCTTTGTAAATACTGAGGGGTTAGATTTTAACCACAAAGACACTTTACTTCAAGTAATACACAGAGAGGCAAAAGTATCCTTGTCTGACTGGAGGGAGAGATGTGTGGAATTCATGTCACCTAACTTAGGGAGCATTCATTGTCCTAGGTCCCTGGTACTTAGATACCTAGTCTTCTGGAGCTGATCTTCAGGAAGGATTAAGCAGTCTAATCTACACGAATACTGCTTAAAATAAGGAATCACCATTGGAAGAATAGAGCACAACTCTGTTCATTGTAAGTAGTATTTGGAGACTGGTTTCTAGCACCCACACGTGACCATTCCACTGCCTGTTAAGTACAGGTAAACTAGTGAATGAGTCTCTACGACCACTCCTGCTGCCAAGCCTACCTTGACTTCTGGGAGACTGAGCATCCAGTGAGAAACCGAATGCAGCTTCTACTTCTACCTAGACATGGTACATCTAGGGAAAATACATGGCTGGACACATATTATATGCTCATCTATACTAATAAAAATACTCTTAGCTCTTTAAATATGTATCTTTATTTTTCTTTGTTTCTTATCTTTTTTTCTTTCCTTGAAAATCTCCTGCACAATACATGGTAAAACAGGGCTGAGGTTTTCAACTTATACATCTTGAAATTTTATTTGAGGTATTTAGCCCAATGTAATTCAACAGTCTAGAGTGGCCAAGTAATTTAAAAGACTTATTTAGATCTACTCTGGATTTAAGTTGTCCGTCGATACACGAGGGATCCCCAGAGATCTAGGTAAGTCTGCTCTCAGAGATATGGAACTGGTAAAACACCATCACTCAAGAAGCAAATCATATCTTCAGTCTACTTACGAATGTCTAATAAATTTTGTGCACCGGGAAAATCGGGTTTTACAAGGTATTGGAGAAAGGAACATAGACAGTAAGATTTAGAAAGTGGAGTGCGGGCGACTAATGGGCTGGAGAGATTGATTGATAAGGGAAGATTAAAAGAATTAACTAGGTATGGAACATCAAAAAATCATAAGGGATGAAACTATGTGACTTGACTCATAACAGAGCACTCCACCAGGGGGATTAAACTTGGCCAGAGAAAGCAAACTGTGCAAGAACTCACGCTTCACGAGCATGTCTGATAGGGCAGGAAGATGCAAAGGTTAGACCTCCATTTGCTGGTGACAAAGCTGTAGCAATCCAGACACATTTCTTCATGTTTGTCCCCAAACCATGATAGCTAAAAACTCACATCCTTTGGGCACAAGTTCCTTTGTTTAGAAAATTGTATGAGGTAGAGTCATTTCTTTACGAATAAAACTGAAAGCTTGCCTGCTATTTACACTCATAGCTAATGTCAGCAGTGGAAAAGATTAAATCATACACGCTAAAGTGGTTAGGACTTACTCTGTGTAGGACAAATGCATATGCAATGTTATATGTAATATTTAATATATAATATTTATAGGTTGTTATTCAGATCATGATTAATAATAGGCCTTTCCTATAGTACTGTAGTAGTTTTAAGAAATGATTTAAATGAATCTACTTTACACTTTGTAGCCAATCATCTTGTCATAGTTATCTGGCCCTGGTTATTCAGAGAAAAATAATGTACATTTGCAGGAAATTGTTTTCCATTATGAAAACCCAAACAACTTAGGAGTTATTAGTAACTTATAATACATTTATATATTATGTAGTATAAGGAAATAAATTCACAATACTTATATGATGTGAAATGAATCTACCCAATTTTCGTATACCTACATGTAAGAAAACTCATTCTATAGCTAAGCCAAGAATTACTTGATATAGTTTTGCCTTAATATTGACATAATTATGGGTTTTTATGTTGATTTTCTTTGAGTTTTCCCTTAAAAAATAAGTTGTTAGTTCTATATGAACAATAGACATGTTCAGATATTTGATGTATTGATACAGCTGTGCTATAATCACAAAATAAGAGTCACATATTTCAATAAGGCGCCATAGTCTAGAATTACAGGAATAACACCAGGTTCGGGGAGACATTTCAGAAGCCATTACAGCAAAGCTTAGTCAGATTCGTTATGAAAACCGCTCCGAGTTCCTTGAGCCGGTTAACTGTGTCCTCATCCAAGGATCAAAAGGCAGGAGAAACATCTTTTTATTTTTTTTTATATTTACTGAAAATACAACTAATACATTATCAATTTTATGAAAAATATTTAACATTTGAAGTTTTAAATAATTTTTTTTTCAATCTTCATCTCAAGGTCTTGAAAACCCAGTGTAGATTACACCTGGTCTGATGGGTAGGATTCACATTGTCTCGGCTGCATCATGGGTCTGACTACCCAGCAAGAGTGAGACCCTCAGACACAGGCTTGAGCACACTGTTTATGATTGAACTCAAAGTATGATTGTGAACAACCCTGTTAAAAATGGTCACAGATTGAAGAGACATCTGAACAAGGACACAGTGACGAGCGAAGATATGTGAAGAGATCCAGATCCTACGCCACCAGGTCCCCACAGATGTAAACGAGATGCCACATCCTGGACTACGCATGCTCTACATCCCTGCAGCCTCTTAACACTCATTCAAATGAACTGAAAACCAAGGCCCACACAGAACCAGACACAGGAATGTTTGTAGGAGCTTTGTTTATGCTTGCCGGGAATCAACCTTATGCCCTTTGGCAGGTAAACGATAGCTATACTGTAGCTATTCCAGACACGGGAGTATTACTCACCACAAGGGAGAAACAAGTTATTAAGGCAGGAAAAGAAATGAAAAACTATCAATGAGTATACTAAGTGAAAATGCCGGCTTGAAAGCTACAGACTGTAGAAGGCCAAGTAAAAGATGTTTGGGAACAACAAAACAATGGGACCGTTAAAAAGATCAAGACAAGGAGCGAAGAGGTGGCATACAGAGATATTTTAGGGAGATTAAAGAGAAAACATCTGTATGATACTGTAATGGTAAATGTATGTATTACATATCTACCAGTATTGACTGAACGTGTGACTGACCCCTAAGGAAACTACAACCTGGAGTCGGGGGTCGGTCAATGTAGGACCTTCAAGTGTAGTACCATCTGGGTGATGCTAAGGGGGAGAGCGTGGCTATCCCAGCAGGCGGCCACACTACCTTTTGATTCTCTAGTTAGAACTTTAACCTCATCGTTTAAAAAGGCAGAATATAATTTAAAACATCCTAGGTCAGGAGCAACATAGCACTAAATCAGCTTAGTAATTTTCATTGGACAAACCAAAGCACAGTGCTCTGGGCCCCGACTGGCCATGCAGAGCTATGCGTCCTTCTAATCATATGCAAAATAAAATTGACATACCTATTCACAGACACACAAATAGGCTGATTGTTTATTATAGTCGTACACAAATATTTAATGTCGGCCTCAGACATGAGTTTACATAGGAGAAAAAGACACACACATATGTGCTTATGCATATATACGTTGTGTGTGGATGGCAGCTCACATATGCATGTTAGGTCCTCACACACACATATTGCATGGGGATGGCAAGTCACACATGGATGTTAAATCTACACACACGTACAATGCATGCGGATGGCAGGTTATACACATGTTAGATCTGCTGTGTAATTCTTGAGAATTTGTAGTAATTAACACCATTTAAATAGCTTCATACAATTCCATAAATCAAGCACAGGGTATTAATTTAAGAATATGCACCACCATGACCAGGGTTACATGACCTCGGGAACATGCTCCACCATGACTGGTTTATCTCATTGTTTCCTTGACCACACCTCACAACCACATAATTGTAGCTTCTATTAAGAAGCTGGTTTAGGTAGCTGCCAGGATCAGTCCTATAACTTTCTCTGCGTACTTGTTACTATTTGAAGTCCAGAAGTAGCTGTGTTTCTGTCCCCACAGAGCTTCTGACCACCAGAGGTTTTCCACTCCTATTTTCAATGCTTAAACACCAGCCAGTTCTCACCTGCTCTCACCCCTTCCTCACTCTGTCTCGCTGCAGACACCAAGAGTAACAAACATGCAATTACCCCGAGACTTAAAGCCTTTCCCCCAGAGTCAGGGTCTTAGCAGTCTGTCTCGCACTTTGTCACAGTTGCCATTAGAAAGTTATTTCCGCTAACTCTGGCACTGCGCAGTCTCAGCCTTTGCCGTGTTCCCTCGGGGACTGCTGCACAGTTGCTCAAGGTCCTTACTATGGCGTAGCTTCACTCCCAGCCCTGATGCCTGAATTCCTATACTGGGAAACACTATCTGCCATGATGAGCAGAGCGCACACTGACATCTGTGGCTTAATGAAGGCTCAGCTTGGGATCACACAACACCTGCAAAAGTTCCTCCTTAGCCGGGAGCCTCTAAGGCAAGGGGGGCTTCCTCCAAGGCTCTGCAGAGCTGTGTCCTCATGACCCCTTTCAGTCAAGGGAGGAGATAGAGAAACGGGGACAAGAATGAGCATGGGAGGTAGGCATGAGGGGGCGCTGGCTGATAGTTATTAGCTGGACTTGCCTGTGGAGCCACATTTGACACGGGGAAGGTGAAGCTGTAACCTCAAGGCTCCAAGGAGAACTCAGTCTAGAACCTCCCATATTGCCAGGTGAAGAAAACAATCCACTGTGGGCTACAACTGTCCTATGTGATCTCCATTCAGAGGGAAAGTAGGTGTGATTATAAGCACACATCGACTGTCTAAGGAATGCAATCAACTGACTTTAAATTTATACTTGAGTTAAACATGTTAAAAATAGAAACAGGACCATAAGAAGATTGGGCGCTTATGCTTAATTCATATGCAAATAAAGAGGCACTATTTTCTTTTAGCCAACTGTCAAAAGAACACTAAAAATGTCAACTGTTGACAAGAGTATTAATGAAATGCTTAGATTTCAGAAGAGGGACCTCAAGCCAGGCACAGTCCTCCTGGAAGGAAGCTTGATAACAGGACTAAAACACTATAATGTTAATATCTCTTGATCTAGCAATTACACCTCCAGAAACTCACTCTAATGAGATAATTGGAAAGTTCACAGAGGTGCAAGCAGAAGAATAATTACCCTGGCACATTTTAAAACAGGGAAAAACTATTAAGTGACTTTGACATAGAAATCAGTTAAATAAATTATGGTCTTAGGAGTAGAATTTAAAACAGGATAAAATTATGATGCAAACTAATTATTAGCAGAGAAAATGCATCAGTATACAATGGCAAATGAAAGACAAAACCAATATGATTTCATGTCATCAGTACAGATGTGGGCAGGAAGGGAAGAGAGAAAGGGGAAGGCAGGGAAGAGGGAGGGGAAGAGATTTGATGAAGACCCACAGCACGAAGAGCACATCTGTGCAGCCCGTACCCGCTCACTGGTTAGCTATGCGCCGGGTGCCTTTCACCTTAGCGGATGGTGCTGCTGTGACATTGTGACACTGTGGATCATAATCGGCTCAAGAGCTCTCGTTTTTATTTGCAGCAGAACACACTTTCTGGTAAAGCATGCACATTTCCGCTGGTCTTTACTCTTGAATGTAGATTTCGTCCTTTCAACTTACAAAAAACAAACAAGCATGCTTAGTTTTTGTTACCAAACTTTTTTACTTGTTTAAAGTTAAGGCAGTATTTGAACAATCAAAAAAAGGAGGGGTATTTTTGTTTCATTTGTTTTTCAGTATGACGCTAACAGCAAAAGTTCTGAGCGTGAGCTCAGAAGATCTCTACTGCACTCTGTGTCTGTGTGGCAGTCGGCAGCCACAAAAGCATATGAGCGCTGATGTGCTCTGCTAAAAACAAGAATAAGCTGTAGCTTATGAAGTGGTGAGGATTGCATAGCTAAAATTCAGTCACGCAGTCAGTTTCCATTAAACTCAATCTGCAATATTTGTATTAAGAGTTTGCGTTTATGAAAATACTTTGCAAAACAATTCCTTGGTTTGTATAATCTCTGAGGTAAAATTTTGGACTAGAATGCCTTGGAGTTAGTTGATACGGGTCATGTTTCTGGCGTATTCTTTTCCCCCAGAATTCCACATCAGTGGGTAATTCAGTGAAGTTGCGGTCAAGCCTGCTACAAAAGCACAGACCTGCAAGAACAATGCCTGTGACATTAAGTATTACTGCTGTAACTTACACTTCCCGAAGCACATGGCACTGAAAACTCGGTTTCTGGAAGAAATGTTAGGTTTTTACAAATAGATACTCACTGAATATCTGCATTTCTTAAAAGTAGCTGCTAAGCAACACTGCCTGAGCTTTGTTTTCTCACGGGCAGTGAGGAAACTCAATGCTCACAGAACTGAGTCAACAGACACCTCACATTGTTCCCAATAGCTACCCCGACTGGGCTGACTGCTGTCAGCCTCTGCTTAGGCTTCATTCCTAGGGCTTTGCCTCTCACACCTTGTCTTTGGTCTTGCACATCTTGATCAACGACTGAGCTGCCCTACAATCACACCACTGTGTCTTTAAAGCGGGCTCGCTAATGGCAGGATAGTTATGGCCAATCTGGAAATAGTTGCCCTTTAATTGGTGCTTTTAAAATATTTGTACTTAACTTGATAGCTGATAATGATTGCTGTGTTCCTCACTTTTCCTGGATCTGTTTGGATTATTGAAGAATGGTCACGTGATTGAGTTTTAGATCACGTCTGGATTTGGGCTCTAATTATTTGCAAACGTATTACTGGTTGTTTGGAGGAGTAGTCACCATTATTAATACATCATTGCCCTCTTTAAGTGTTAATATACTACCTACACTGCGCAGTATCTAAACACCCAGGGCAATTTACTTCTTTTTCTCCTCTTAAGGTCTGTATGCCAGCAAGCATAATCACAGATTTTATTTCTCCATGATTTATTAATCTTGATATGTTTTTAATCTAAGAAGCATATTAATTAAAATAGTTAAATAATTAAAACCTACTAGATATTATCTAGACTAATTGGAAAAACAATGTAATTTTCTCTTGTATTTGAACTTCTGATCTTTTCCTCTGGGTAGAGCGGATTCCTGTGGTTTCCGGTTTCCCCTGCATCAATGAGCTCTTGCAACACTTTTTAGTGACTCTCTGCTGGTGAGGAAGGATTATGGGTTATGGATAGCTAGAAAAAAGACATATATTGACCTTCATTTATTAAAATATTTTTAGGGTAAGGAATTATAGGCGTGCATTGGTAACTGCATGAACATGGTGAGGAAGAGCCCTCTACTGCGTTTAACTTCCTCCACTACCCAGTAGAAAGCCTGTATCATCGTGACCCTTACCCAGTCTGAATGCATTGCCTTTCAAACATGTGTTCTTAACAATTTATTGTTACTTGGTTTTTGTTTTTTGTTGTTGATGGGATTAAAGGTGTGCACCACCACCGCTGCCACCACCGCTGCCAGGCTCTGTCCCTTGTTCTACGCCCGTGGGCTACACAGGGCTTCGGAGCAGTTCTCTATTTCTCATGCTTCTGTCTCCCCAAGCTTCCTATATCTGTGTGGGGAACATTTCTCAGTCACCATCTTTTATGCCCCACATCTACTATTTCTGCACACACTTTTGCCACTTCTATCCACATCACAGTTCATCAAATACCCCTTGGCTCTTTCTCTCTCTCTCGGACGATTTCTACTGCTGCCTTCCACTTCACTAAACTTTTTTCTACAGTATTTGCCTTCAGATTCCACAAAGCAAGTGTATTTTTCATATTGGACATTAATACTACCATCTCTAAAATTTCACTTTAGTCTTGTGTATCTCCTTTGAGTCCCTATGAACACATTAATATTCTCTCGATCTCTTTGGGCATATTGGTAGCAGCTATATCAATTGCTTCAATGTTTCATTTATATTATTTGTATAAACTCTGGGTCAGTCTTAAAGGACTGATTTTTCTCCTTATTTCTGGCTACTTTCTGGTTTGTGTTTATGTATATGTCTGGGAACTTTTTATTTGTTGCCTGACAATTTGAACATCATCTTTTGTATGATGAAGTCTAAGCATGTCTATTTGAGACTTGTCAGAGGCATAGTTAAATTCTTGGGACTTGAATTATTAATTTAGCCCTTTTGGGTCTTTCTCTTAGGTTGCTAGTTCTAAGTCAGTATTTTGATTTGAGTTCATTTGCTGCACTAGTGTGGCTTTCCTAGCACTTTAACCAATGCTCCCTCATGGTGACGTTTTATAGCCACAGCCACCAGGAACAGGAGCCCTTCCTCTCCTTGCTGAGCTTTTTTACTATTCCATTGTTGCTGGAAGCGCTGTCAACACATGAGGAGGCCTCTACAGCCTGTGGGCACACACTCTGTGCCCTGGCTCCTCTCTCATACTACTCCCCCCCATGGACCCTAGCCGACTTTAGCATGTAAATTCTGCATGATACCTCCTGAGCTGAGGAAATAGCTGGGCCATGTCGCGCCTTCCCCAAGCAAAAAGTCAATGCAATTGCGTATCTTCCTTCATTTGTGTCTGTTGTGGGGTATAGCCCTTTGTTACCCGAGACCCAAGGGCTTGAGGGCTCTTGATTCACACATCTTATCTAAAATCATTTCAGGTCAAAAAAGGATTTAGTTCCTGGTTTTCCATGTGGACCAGAAATGGATCTTATACGGTTTGAAGTCGTGTTCCTGTCCACTATTGAACTGGCACGTGGAAATAAGTAACGCTGAAGGGTGGAGAGCTTGGTTTGCTCCTGACTATGTTCTATTTGCCTTTCCAACACCTACCATAGCAGTCTACTAGAGCAGTGCTTCTCAACTTTCCTAACACTGAGCCCTTTAATAGACTTTCGTACGTTGTGTGACCCCCCAACCACAAAAGTACTTTGCTACTACTTCGTAACTATAATTTTGCTACTGTTATGAACCATAAATATCTGATATGCAGGATCTGATATACAACCCCTGTGAAAGGGCCATTATTCGACTCCCAAAGGGTTGCAACCAACAGGTTGAGAACCGCTGTACTAGAAACTTGGTAATTACAAATTATGGCAAGCTACTATGATACTTAAAAGTGCTGATGGCAAAGAAGATGAGTAGCTGTTACCCTTCTCCTGGGGAACAGTGATTTTCTCCCCTCCACTACTTTGTGAGAATGGGTAGATCACTGCTGCAACCAAAGAAGAGTTACATTGTATTCTCTGTAGAATTCTTGTTACCAGATCATCTCAGTGCTGCTGGTAAAGCCCATACCTTGCAAAGAAATAAATCTTTCCTATTTGTGAAGTAAGTTGGAGGCTCAAGCGTCCCCTGAGCTAGGCACCCTGGGCATTCCCTCTGCGGCCTTGCTGCAAGGCTTGGCTGTGTGCTGAGTCATTTCATGGGTCTGTTTGCATTAGTACCAAGCAGCCTCCTGAGAAGGAAATCAACACTCTTGGTCCAGAGACTAGAGCAAGAAGATGCACATAGCTGGGGAAATTTAATTCATAAATCCATAAATATTTGAAACTATATATTTTCACTAGGAATATCTTCAAGGCATTTCAAATTTAAGTGACTACATAAAAGTAAAACTAAATAAACTGTATTCTTCCAAGTTTGTATTACTGTTACTTATGATGTAACAAAAGCATTTGCAAAAAAGATATGTGTTGTTAGTTGCAAAACATCTATTATAGCACCTGCCAGGTTTAAGCACCATGGATAATTATTGCAAGTGTATCATTACCTGCAGTCAAGAACAGAACAACAGAAATCATAAAAGGACTTAAAACTCAGATTCCTCACACCGTGAGCTCTCAGTGGAAGGGGACAGTCCCTCCCCTAGCCCCCACTGCAGGCTATGTCACTCTGCTCTGAGGTAGCCTGTATGAAGGCGTCACAAGGCCCTGCTAGACTCCATACAGCAGGGGAGATAGTTTTATTCACCTGCCCTTGGATGGAAGCTCATACGCAGCTCACCAACAAAATAACAAACCAAACCCATAGTTTCTGGGGACATGTTTTCTGCCAGTATGTTCTTTGTCTTGCAAAGATGCCCACAGTCATGTGTTATGTGTGGTTTTATTTCTTGATTGTAAACCTTTACGGTGGCTTTAATATATTCTGAGGGGAAAATGTACAAAAAGGGTAAAAAGAGAAACCAGGCCTCTGGGGTGTGTGAAACACTCAGCGCTACAGTGGGCATCGTTATCTGGGAGTGTGGCCAGCACAGCCACCCTTCCTTCTTAGAGCCGCACAGTAATCAGCACCGAGGGCGAGTCACGAGGAAGCAAGAGTGGAGCAACAGATCCTTGAGATTGCTTCAAAACAATGATATCTGACAGAGCTGTGTAAAGGATAGCAAATTCCAGGCCTGAGTGTGTATCTGACAGAACCATTGTCTCCCGTGACAGGAGGAGACAAATACAGGGAGGTCACACCATGCCTGGGCCACTCTTCAAATACATTCTACCTAAGACATCAAGAATGCGTTAGCAAAGCAACAAGGATATTTTATGATTGATATTTCTGCTTCCTTTCAGAGAGTCTATTAATATGAAAATCAAATGTGTGTTATTTCAGTCTCATCTTGAGTTACAGAAGGGATGTTAGGGAGAGTGCTGCAGTTATACAGTTCTCAAGGTGGAGTTCTCTTTCGGAACCCGACACACCCACTACACAAAACTGTAACTGTGGAAACCCCTATGTACGAGACTATCAGCATGCACCAGTGCCTCTGGGGTCATTCAGTTCCCCAAAGATGGCTGCTACAGCTAGGGATGCTTTCCCAGGTCTCTTCTTCTTAAAAGTATTACTTAGCTAAGGGTACCGACAAGGATGAGAACCTGACTTGGAAGAGGGCTGTGCTCATGATGCAAGCACAGGCTGATATAGTAGTAAAGGTATTAGGAAAAAGATGTGTATATCACTGGGCTAGGGCCTCTGAAGTTGAGTATTAAGGGCAAAAGATAAAGAAACATGCCTAATGAGATGTAAAAAGAAACACATTTGGTAAATGGCTCAAAAACTACTGCTCAAGAGCTTACTGGTTAAGGACGGAGGCAAGGGAGCTGGTAAGAGTTCTTTCACAGCCATGCGGCAGGCTGTTGGCAACAGTTCTTCCAATTCTGCAAATGAAAAGAAGATCACAAACCCATATACATGCCACTGAACACTTCACTGTCACCGGAAAACCACCAAGAAGATCTAGGAATACAAAAGAGCGAGTGTAAAGATTATTACAGTCTGAGAGGCTCCCGTCTACAGACTCCAAAGGTGAAGGCATTTGTGACAGCACCCAGAACTTTCTGTAGCAAAGAGAGATAACCTAGGTGAAAGACGACATGAACTGACATGTTTCCTGAAGACTACACAAGATTGAATCTAGACTTCCCACCCAGTCAACAAGTCTGTTGTCGTCTCCTGATGCGATGGTCACAGAACCAGGACGTGATCATGAGAGGGAAGGCAGAGGTCCTCAGGAACATGGGGAAGTTAAGTGAACATAGTCATTCGACTTACAAAGAAAACAACAATAAAAACACACAATAATAAATGTAAAAGCGTCTTGGAAAAATGCCTGAGAATGTGAGAGTGAGTTAATATCCACATGGTGCATGGTGTCCATATGAAGACCTTAAAAATGTGCTGAGCTGACTGCTCAGCTTAAGTTGAATGAGGTCAAGGTCAATGAGAAGAAGACCATACAGGTAAGAGGTACCTAAACAGCAAGACTGAGGTCAGCAAAATAAAGTTGAAAATCTAAATATATTACAAGTAATTTAAATGTATGCCAGGAAATTTGAAACTTTAAGCTGAATATTCTTCAAAAATGCTAGAATCCAACTCAGAAATTTTAACAGAAAATTTAACAGAAAATCTTGGACAAATGATCACAAAAAACCCCACCCCACCACAATTTGTCCATGTAGGAAGTAATACTATACAGGTTCCTTTAAAAGCTAAACCAGAGTCACCATAGGATCCAGCAATTGCACTTCTGTGTATTTGCCCAGAATGATTGAGATGAGTGTGTAAGAAGACACAAGCATTTCCACTACACTGCAGCACTGCTCACAACAGACAACCTCAGTGCCCATCGTGAATGACTTGATATGTATCCACAACAGCATCCCATTTAGCCTTCCAAAAGCAATGAACTTTGCCATTTGTGATACCATAGATGAACCTGAGGACATTTGGTTAGGGACAATGAGCCAGGCACAGAGATGTGAGTCCTGTTTAGTCTAACACACAGGCACAATGCAAACCTGAATACAGAGAAGGAGAGAGGAGGTGGTGTGGGAGGTCCTTCTGTCTATGTATTGCTTTCGTTGGTTAATGAGTAAAGAAACTGCCTTGGCCTGATAGGGCAGAACTTAGGTAGGTGGAGAAGATGGAACTGAATTCTAAGAGAAAGGAGGCAGAGTCAGAGATACGCCATGGATCTGCCAGGGACAGACGCTGGGAATTTTACCCGGTAAGCCACCACCACGTGGTGATACACAGATTAATAAAAATGGGTTAAATTAAGGTGTAAAAATTGGCCAATAAAAAGCTAGAGCTAATGGGCTAAGCAGTGATTTAATTAATACAGTTTCTGTGTGGTTATTTCAGGGCTAAGCTAGCTGTGCAGCCGGGACGAACAAGCAGCCCCTTCTCTTACAAGGAGGTAGTGACTGCTCGAGGCCTGGTCAAGCTTGGGCCAGAAAAGACGCATGAAGTTTGCTGCAGTGTCTCCCAGCACAGCGGTGACAGCCAACAATGTGCTGGGCATGTCCAAGGAGCTGTTAGCTTGGGCCTTTAATGTTCTTAACATTTAAAGGAAATGATATGTTTGAGGTGACTGGTGTTAGTTAGCCTAACTGATTATTACACAAATTTACATTTTACTCCTGAATATATACACTTCCTAGTTGATTAAAATACTTAAAAATAGATATTAAGATCAAATATTCTCAAAGATTTAAAAAGCTAAGCATGTGAAATGCTAAAATAGCAAATTTACATGAGGAAATATAATGTCGCAGGTATGCTTTACAAATTTTTGAAAGAAAAAAGAATCACTTAAATTTTACACAATTTCTTCTTGGAGAAAACGAATCTAGAGCATGACTAACTATAGGCAGTCACTCTTAGGAACAGCAACCAGTCAACGAAATTACAGCAGGAATCATAGACAAATTTCT
This sequence comes from Alexandromys fortis, assembly GCF_014885135.2. Classification (NCBI taxonomy): domain Eukaryota; kingdom Metazoa; phylum Chordata; class Mammalia; order Rodentia; family Cricetidae; genus Alexandromys; species Alexandromys fortis. The sequence continues at coordinate 9,235,298 of NW_026067907.1, read as the reverse complement.
CTCACAAATACAGAGTTAAGGATAATAATGACAATTCGTGTTGGAAAAATTAAATATTTACAATAATGATATTAGCAGCATGATAGTTACCTGCCAGAAGCTTGGTTATCTGGGACAGAGAACTGAGCTGCCAGGCGTGAAGCTGGCCAAGGCAACAAGGCATATAAGTCAGCAGAACTTGTCTCCTAATCATTTACTTAGAAGGTACAAACAAGAGGCTAAATGGTGAGAAAGGACTAACTTTCCTCCGGTGACAGGACAGGACAATGGGGCAGGTGGATCAGTAGACTTGAGAGTTTTCCCACAGCTGAGGGAGACCTAGCCAATGGCTCCCACAGTTTCACAGGATGTGAGGACAGAGAGGAGGAAAAGAAGGTAAGACTAGAAGAGGGAAGAGCTGGATGCTCAGGGTTCCCGAGAGCAGAGAAACAGTCTTCATTTCTTCTTCCTCCCCAGAAAGGAGGCCTTAGTGAACGTGCCTAGAGATTTGCTTTTGCTTTTTTTTTTTTTTTTTTTTTTTTTTGTATGGGATGAACTGACTGATAAAAAGAAAAGCCAAATTCAAGAGGCATCTTAGTTTTGTGAGTCCAGTCAAACAGGTCTAATATTTGTGTCATTAGGTAGATAGACAGAGATCATAAAGATAGGCAGATGATAAATAGGTGACAGATAGACAGATACATATATGTGATACAAATATAAAAGTTTAGGTTTGTGAGTCCTTAATCTCTTATTGCTCTTTGCTCTGTTCCTATTTGGAAATATCAATTTATGTTTAAATATAAAATGAGATAAGCTAAGTATAAGTCACTCAACTATATCAGAGGGGACCAACTATTTTAAAAGCCAACAGAATATTTAATATTTAATAAAGTTGCTGTGCTGCTATTCAAATACTACTTGCATAATTTTTCTATTTCTAAATCTGTATCTGAAAAGCTTAAGGATGATCCTGAATTTTTGGTAACATACAATACATAGTAAAAAAGCTCAACAGGTTTGCTTGTTTGTTTGAGAGACAGGGTTTCTCTGTGTAGCTCTGGCGGACCTGCAACTTGCTGTGTGCTTCAGGCTGGCCTTGTATTCAGAGATTTGCCTGTCTGTAGCTCCCGAGTGCTGGGATTAAAGACATGTTCTATCACTGCCTGACTTCAACAGTTTTACCTGTACATCATCATATCATAAATCTTAGCCTACTGAATTAGCTTGCTAGCATAATTTATGCCTACCTGTTGATCCATTTATAAGAAAATATTAACAATGCTATAAAGAATTCAGTGATCTATTTTATAGAACTTTTCCATTCCTGAATTCCTACGACAGAGTTCATTGTGACAGTAACAGACAGCACTTTTGTAGGTGGTAAAACCCAAGGCTCTCAGACAGAGAACTCTGAGAGTTGTGTCACAATTCAAGAGGACAGTCGAGTTTGAAAATACATTACAGAGTTTGTTTCAATTCATGTAACAACAACAGAAACAGAGGACCGGGGAATGAAAAACAAAAACAGAATTACAACTAACCACACCTCACAGAATAAGTCAAAGAATTCTGCATTTATGCTAGTATAGCATTTTCTGATGCATATTGATTTATGAAAGTCAACTCAATATTGCAACACGGTCTACCTAGTGCAGAATGGAATCAAGAGCTAATCCTGAGCATTTGAACTTATCAATAGTAGAACACTTTAAACCCATTTTCAGTGGACTGAATATGTGAATATCATTAAACTCAGCTATAATTTTCAGTAATATTCAAAAAGGGCTGTGACTTTATGATATAAAATAGTCCTTGACATTCATAATTCTTAAGCACTTTCTTTTATCATTTTGCTGATGCATGTTCTCTTCTAAAGTCGGAAGGATAATGGATGTGCTTCTTCAACTGTAAATTAGGTTTTATATCAGAGCCTCGTCACTGCTGACAGGTGACCTGACACTGGTCCTTCCTTCCCAGCCCTCCTTCCTGCTGCTTCTCAAGGACAGAGGGTCAGACTTAAAGAAAGTGCAGGAGATTGGCAAATCCCTCGGGAAACATCTCAGACCGTAATAACATTTACTGCAAGCCATAATCATTTTATGTTCTCTCTAACAGCTAAGAGCAGAGCTATACTTTGCTGTCACATGTATTTTTATTAATCAAGGACATTTAAAGTTTGAGTGGATATTATAAATTCCAAAGCCTAGATACTCCTGATTTGTGTGAAACAAGTCCTAAAATTTAGAAAAATACAGTGCCTGCCAGGATCATTAACTGGTTTCATGAAAGAAGAACCCAGATGTGTGTTAGGGGATATTTTGAATTAAATGTATTCTTAAATGTGATTAAAAAGAAAATATGGCACAGCATGTGTAATTAGGGAGATAAAATAGTGCATGGTACATGGTAAACTGCTATCAATAATGGCAGAAAATAAAGCAATCTTACATTTTACTGTAAAACAATATTATAATCAGAACCATAATGCAGTCAAAGCAACTGGCTTTGTATTAGAATGCATAGTGAAGACTGAAAACACAGGAAGGAGTTGCTTTCCAAGCAGCCCACCATTCTAACCAGGGCACTGACTCCAGAGTCTGATGTCTAGAGTGTGGCATATACTATAATAAGAACTGTGGCAACAGCATGGAACCCCTAGCCGTATTCTTCCTCCTACTAGGCAGTGTAAGAAGAAGTGCAGTCTTTAAGTATCTTTATACAGGTGGATTTCAAAGAGAAAACTGATAAAGAAAGGGGAATCTGGTGCTCAACATGGGAACCTCTCTAATCCGGAAGGGGGGCCAAGTACAAGCTCCTCAGCAGAGCCCAAGGTCTAGTGCGAGGAGGTGTAAATGAGCTGTGGAGTCCCAGCTCTCTGGGCTTCCCAGACCTGTGCCATACACAAGAGATTCCCGGACTAAACCTGCTGTAATCCTGCTTCCCGTGGGAGAGCCTGAAATCCCACACCTGCTAGAAGGTTTCCTTAGCGTCAAGGTCTTCTGTGTTTACTGGTGTCACTTTGGCCACGCCTCGGCAAAACAGTTCATTCGCCCCACAGGTCTTTAGTGATACCTCACTAAGTGCCTGTGAGCATCTTCCAGCGCGGTGACTCGGATGAGCATGAAACCCAAGTGCATTCACATCGTCACGCAGCATTGTACTAGATCTATTTGTGTCCGGGGTCTCCCCAAACACTATAGTTTAGACAGCTTTGGAGATTTCCCTGATTTAGTGCTTTACCTGGGCAATTTCTATAGCCTATATTCTAGATCTAGGCAATATCTGCGTTCTACATCCAGATACTATGATCCAATTTCTCTAACTCTAAAATTAGGATATTGACATCAAATTTGTGGGATTGACCATTTTAAAGGATAAATGACAAGCACAGTGCTTAGTGCTTGGAACAGATAACAGAGTGGGGCGAAACATTAAAGCTCCAAACTCTTACTTTCTAAAGGGAACAGATATTTTGGCAGGAAAAAAACCTCTTAATCCTGTTGCATGTGTTTAAATAATATTGTAATGAGGAGAAAAAAGAAAAACTTAGCCATGGACTGAATTGGGAGACATTCTAGAAAATACATGTAAAAAATTATTAAGTAGTAATTTTAGAACTACATGCATGCAACAAATGTTATCCCTCAAGAATGGTGAAGCAGTTACTTTATTAGCAAAACTGGGAAGATACTTTAGAATATAAAGCAATGGAGTAAGTGACCTGCCACACTCCTCTAGATGAATGATACCCACTGTTCCAGACACTGGAGGGATAGCCAGTAAGGCTCATGAGTTTTTATTACTGCATATTTTCTCAGTGACCAAGAAGATTCTCAAAAGTCCAGTAATATAAAAACTCTCATGGTGCCCGCAACTTGCAGCCAGGGCTCGATTTACTCACACACCAAACCTACATAAAGCGTACGTACAGGCTTGGGAGCAGACCGTGTGCAAAAATGAGAAAGGTGTGGCTAGTCCTTCAACAGAAGCATCCTTCTGAGCAGAACCAGTTTTCCTCAACAAAATTTGCTCGTGCAAGTTCACATGTGAGACAGATTGTACCCAGTGGAGAGTATTTGAACATTTGTTTTTGAAGCATACACTTTTCCTTATCAAATGGCTGCCTCCATCCACCTCTTCTCAATCAGCAATAAGTCAATTCCATAAATACAGGAAGCAGCTGAAAACATTTTGAAAGGCTAAGAACACAAAGGTGAAGGTTTCCCTTAAACTTAGACTTTCCACAGGCTGGGTCAATATGTCTTTTGACTGAAAGACATTTAAATGTGGTTCATTGTTAAGACTGTAAAATGAATTCTCTGTTTCTTTTTGGGGTAAAAGTGCTTAAAAAATTTCTCACAAAGAGCAGAAATCTATTTACTTTTATTTGATTAAGGTCCTGTTATGGACATCCGTATCGAGTCTAACGCAAACTGCAGATACACAGCCATGGTCTCACTGGACTGAACAGATTAGCCGGCTCTTCATTTCATCACAAGGTGTGTTCTCGTAGCCTTTCCATAGGTAAGTAAACTATAACAGAGAGAAACGAGACAGCTCAGGGATCACATGTGTGATCATGCATAGCGTGGCTGGGCTTTCAAGCCAGGCAGTCTGACTTTCCTGTCCATGTTCCTAAGGACTATGACACAGTGCTTCTAAGTATGTACGAGAGACCCGTACTCCCACCTGTAATGAGCTGTAGACCTACAGACCGTACTGAAATAAAGTGTGATAGGACAACTAACCGGAAACAGAACAATTCAAGATCAGATCAAATCAACACAAAATCAAGCCCACACACAAGCAGAAAGCATGGAGGGTTCCAAAGGAACAAACCTAGGAAAAACCACTGTTTTGTCATTGATAAATTCCAATGAAGTTCATATTTAGAGACAAGTTTAGGGATTGATTGTGATCATTGCAGGAATATGGATCCCCAACAGGTTCTGCCTCATTTCACATCTCTGGTTCTGAGGAAGTTAGGACCGGGAAAGCAGTAAGTAGTCAAACATTACACAGCCGTCCAATGAGAGACTTAATGATACAACTGTTGTATGCAAACTACTCTAATCTTTTGGGGGTGAGAGGAAGTTAAATATAAGAGACAGTCACAAATTTACACCCAGAAGCAACTTCTATGAGTCACAATCAACAATAAATGAGAGCGTGGTTTGCTGAAGAATTATCGTTAAAGTGACTCTTGTAGACTTGTGCTTTATTGGTGAACTCACGGGCAAAGTGTCCAAGAGTGGCTTCACTTTCTCTCAGCATTGTGCTGTTCATTTGTCATGATCTTGGGGGCTGTTCTCATTTCCATTTCTGCGTACTGCCTATGTATATATATTGCTCACATTTTATAACAATATTATTTTTATTATTGATATTCAATGTCTAGTTTAATTATTTTCCTAACCATTATATTTCACTCATTCATTTAAACATCACAAATATGTGAAATTTGTATATTATATTACATGTATTTAATTTTCTAATATCTGTTTTATAATTGTAATGTTCAGTGTTATTCAGCAAGGAAAATGACCTACCAACCATGATCATGATCAGGCACATGGCCCCTGCACTAGACTTACCTAGTTTCCAGGAGTTTCGCTTCAGGAGCCCAGGCTCCTCCTGCATCAAGTAAAGAGCCAGGTTCCCCTGCTTATGTGTTCATTCTCTGCTCCAGAACTCCCTGTATTAGGCCTGGGGAAAATTGGTATCTCTATATTACTATGACTTAGTCCTCTCCTTGAATACTGTAAATGCCTCTACAAAAAGAAGGTGCATCTAAGTTCATCAAAGAAATATTATTAGGTACAAAAATACAAATTAATCCCAAAAGAGTGACGGTGGGTGACTTCAAGACCCTACTTTCTCCAATAGACATTCCATCCAGACAAAGACGAACAGAGAAGCAATGGAGTTAATGGCATGATAAATCAAATGAACCTAGCAGACATCTACAGAGGATTCCATCTAAAAACTAAAGATTACATGTTCTTCTTGGTAGCCTATGGTACACTCTTCAAAATCAACCACATATTATGATACAAAGGAAGACTCAAAAAACATAGGAAATCTGAAATAATGACCTATATTCTATCTGATCACAATGGATACATATTTAATAGCAATAGAAACTAAATAGGAACTAAAAACATACTACTGAATGATAATTGTATCAAGGAGGAAATCAAGAAAAATATTTAAAAATTGGTTGAAATGAATGAAAATAAAAATATAACTTCCCCAAGCCTATAGGAAACATTGAACACAATCCTAAGAGGAAAGCTTGTAACACTGTCTGCATAAACACACACACGCACACATGAATGCGAACACACATCTGTAGAGATATCATATTAATAACTTAATAACATACATGAAGTCCTTGGCAAAATAAAAGCAATCCCCCAAAAATTATAGATGAGAGGAAAGAATAAAAATCATGGCTGAAATAAATGTAATAGAAATTAAAGATACACAGAATAAATGGAATTAAAAGTGTTTTTCAAAGACTGACAAAGCTTTAGCTAAATTAACCAAAAGAGAGAGAAGATCCAAATTAGTGAAGTTAGAGATCCAAACGGCAATATTACAATGGAGACTAAAGAAATTCAAAGAATCATCAGGATACACTTTTAAAAATTATATTCCTCAGCTATAAAATCTAAAAGAAACAGATTAATTTCTAGGTGCCTCTGACCTTTCAAAGTTAAGTCAAAATGAATTAAGTAATTTAAACAGACTCATAACAACCAAAGAGCTAGAAACAGTAATTATCTCTCAACTAAACCAAGCCCGGGGCCCAGTGATTTAGCCCAAAATTTACCAGACATTCTGAGAAGTGACATCAAATTTCTGTAAATGATTAGTAAAATAGATAAGGGGAAAAACACTTCCAAATTTTTTTTTAGTAATCCAGTGTTAACCTGATAACCAAAAGCAGAAAAAGACTTGACCTCCCCTCTCCCTCTCCACACACACATACAAAACTACAAGCCAATCTCTCTGTTGACCATATGTATAAAAGTTTTCAACAAATTACTTGTAAGCTTAATTTCAGAACACATCGAAAATATCATCTGCCATGATCAAGTTGGCTTAATCCCAGGGATGTAGGGTTGGTTCAACATCTGCAAACAATATAACTCACCACATAAACAGACTCAAGGTTAGAAAACACAGATCATCTCATTAGATGCAGAAAAGGCTTTTGACAAAATCCAGCTGCCCTTTCATGATAAAAAGTCCTGCAGACTCTAGGGCTACAGGGAACATATCTCAAAATTATAACAATATACAGCTCACCCACAGTCAACATTGTGCTCAGTGGAGGAAATGTGAAACCACTCACACAACAATCAGAACAGGATGAGGATGTCCACTCTTTCTAACCCTGTTCAATATTCGTTGGAAGACTTAGCTAGAATAAAGACAAAAGAAGTAGTTAAATGAGACAGGCAGGGAAGAAAGTAGTCAACACATCCATATTTGCAGATGACATGATTTGATTAAAAAAGAGACTCTATAGACTCCATCAGCAAATTCCTATAATAAGAAAGGCAGATGGCCACCCGACAAGTGCATGTGTACTTACCATGACTATCAACCATGACACACTGCAGTGACTCTCAGATATGCACAAATTACAAAGACAAACCCATAAATTATCTCTGTGAAAGACAAGGACATGATTGGCTCTGTAAAGGAGCCGTGGACAGGCCTGGGTATGCCTCTGACTTGTCAGTACTTCCTTTCCCAGTTAGTTCCATGCTTATGCCCATCCAATGATAAAGAAGACACAGTCGAGCACGTCTCTCTAGACAGGTGTCTCTCTCCCCTCTGTGAAAGTAGGTGGGAAAGGAAGATAGCTAATTAAGCATCACTGTGCACAATGGGGAACAGACCTGGAAATGACTGTGTGCTTTCTTCAAAGGCAAAAGGGCATCAAAAAGGTTTTATTTATTTATTTAGTCTTGCTATGTTGCTCTAGCTGTTCTGGAACTTCCAGGCTGGACTTGAATTCAGAGATCTGCCTGCCTCTGCCCCTGGAGTGCTGGGATTAAAGGTGTGCACCACTATAGCCAAGGAGGAGAAATCTTCCTTTTAAAGACTCAGCCTCTTTACCCCTGCACACTGGTTCATAACCTTTCAGAAATATCTGGTGCTACAGAGAGACATCAGCACTGCTGTGCTGTAATACTTTCTCTGACGCACTTCCCTAACTAGGGATGCAACTAGCAACCTTCTGTAGGGACGAAGAGTTTGTTGAATCTTCATGAGCTCGCAGGTGGGGCTGAGACACCTTGACTGCAACAGTGAGAGGAGCTGAGCTGGATGGTAAGCCCAACAGTTTGCTCTGCCTGCACGTCCACCTGCCACAAACATCCCCAGCACCACGCTTGGAGATGTTCCTCACACCTACAGTTAGTTCTACAGTGGGAAGGGTCATTGTAGATGGATATTCCCTATCTCTTTTCAGGAGGCTTAACTACATATTTTCCCATGGGAAACACTGGGAATGCCAGAAGAACAAACCCATCTAGAGTCAGGAACAAGTAAGGAAAGGTTCTCAGCAGACAGGACATAGATCTTGGTACTGTGGTCCATTCCATCTGGAGAGGTGTCACAACAGAGAAACTAGCCAATATCATGACAGCCTGAATATCTACTCCCAATCAGCATTCCTATGCAGCCTGATATCTTACATCACCTTCCGGTGCAAAGGTAATTGTAGTTAGCAATGTCTTTTATAGTCACAGTGTTGGAAGGCTTGAACTCCCAACTTAAGAACATATTACCAAGAGACTGTAATCAAAACAGCAGGGTGCTGACGTAAAGACAGACATACAGACACTGAGACAGTATAGAAACTCGTACATTGGTGGTCAACTCATTCCTGACAAAGGTGTCAGTCATGCACAATGCAGGAAGGAGTGTCACCTTAGTAGATACACAGAAGTCAACTCAAATGCATTGCAGATTTAAATAACAGACCCCAGTAAGAAAACAGGACACAGCCCCGTGACAATGGTCTAGAGCAAAGAAACCAATTCAGAGAAAACCATTTAAAAATGATATGGATATTACCTCATTAGCTTGTGCGTGGTTTGCAAACACTTTCTCCATTAAATGGACTACAAGACAGAAGGAACGCCAGCAACTAGATGACAGTGAGAACATAAAGTGGGGGCTACGAATATGGCTGCACAAGTTTGAGGACCTGAATTCAGATCCCTAGTACCCCTGTTTAAAAAAAAAAGGAACTCTACACATTTACAATCCTAGTGCTGGGGTGGGCAGCAAAAGCTGGATCCCTGGTGCTAACTGGCAGTCTATGTGAATGGTGGACTCCAGGTTGAGGTTAAGTGAGAAACCAAAACAAAAAAGAGAAGAAAAAAAAAAAGCTGAGCTCAAAAGAGGACAACACTTGGTACTGACCTCTGCTCTCCAGATATTCATCCACAGGGGAGTACACCTGTACAAACGTGTACACACATACACACACAATTGTGTATATACACACACAATCTCACACACACATACACACAAACTCAAAAAATGGTCAAAAGACTTTAATAGACATTTCTCAAATGACATACAAATGACAAGTGTATATATTTTTATATTCAGCATTATTAATCATTGGGAAATATAAATTAAAATCACAATAAAATATATCTTCACATGTGTTGAAATGGCTTTATAAAGGGATGAAAGATACATTTTAAGATTGTAGGACAAGGAGCTATCATACGCTTTTTCAAAGAATATAAGTAGCACAGCAATCATGGAAAGTAGATTTAGTTTCCTCAAAACAACTGAAGAGAGAAAAAAAACTGAAGACAGAAGTATTAAAGAATCTAGTAATCTAATTCTACTTATACGCCTAGAGGAACTGAAACCACCACGTCAAAGGAAAATCTGCATGCACATGTTCACCCCTAAATTACAACAGGAATAAAGGAAACGAGCCAAGCGTCCACCAGTGGGTAAACTGATTTAAAAAGCTGGAGTGTACAAAACAGTACAACAATGAACACTAAGGAATGGGACTCACATATTTGTTGATGTGGAATGTCCTTCTGTATATGCATTGCTTTTAATGGATAATGAAAAAAGCTACTTTTGCCTATGGCAGGGCCGAATATAGCCAGGCTGGAAGGGATATATATAGAGAAGGCAGAGTCAGAGAGATACCATGCAGCTGCTGAAGGAGGCAGCCATCATGTAGCTGCCCAAGAAGCAAGAAGTAATAAACCATGAGCTTCGTGGTAAAATATAAAATAACAGAAATGGGTTAATTCAAGATGTAAGAGCTAGCTAAAAATACGCCTGACCCAAACAGTGTTGTAATTAATATATTTTCTGTGTGATTTTTCGGCTCTGGGCAGCAGGGAACGAACAAACAAGCAGTCTCCGTTTTCAAAGTGTTACAACCTGTATGAATCTGGAGCTCACTGTGTTAAATGAAACAAGCTAGATACAGACAAATGCTATACAATCTCACTTGGACATAGAATTCAGTAAAACTTAACTCCCAAGGGTAAAGAATAGGATGGCGTTTACCTGAGTTTTGAGCACAGAGTGGGGAGAAATGAAGCATTTTTGATCGGAGATACAAAGCATCAGAAAGACAGGAGGACCAATTTTAAGATGTATGTATGTTAGGGTGACTACAATCAATAACGGATATTTGAAAATGACTAAGTCAACTTCAAATGTCTGAATGCCAAGATTCATTAATAAAAATAAAAGACAATGAGCTTAATTCAACTATGCAGCATCATGTATGTACATCAAAGCATTAAAGTGTATCCATCTACCGATCAGAAATATTAACCATAAAAATACAAGCCTTAGATCAGCCACAGAAATGAGTATTGTTTAGAATACAGCTCTCATGGCTGTGCCCCAAACACCTAGGCTACAATCTTCTAGAACGAAGTACATATGTAATACATATTTGGACAAAGTCAAACGTATCATTACAAGTTCTAATATTTGTTTTGTTTTGTTTTGTTTGTTTTGTCAGTGTCTGACCCTGTTTTTAAAACCGTAACTCCAGTAAGAGCCATGCTTGCCTTCCCTGTCTCTGCAGGGAGAGAAGGGCAGAGCAGCAGGCCCCTCCTCCACAAGGGCTGCAGCAGGCCTCTCCTCCACAAGGGCTGCAGCAGGCCCCTCCTCCTCCAGGGCTGCAGCAGGCTGGTGTTTTGCTCTGCTAACCTTTTTCACACTTAGTGTCTCTTGTGAGTCTTTAGTTTTGGAAGATATGGATAGAGCGTGGACAAATGCATGTTAAACTAAAGAAAACACAGTCTTCCCTGCATCGGTTTGTTTGGAATAGGAGAATAAGTGGAGATTTCTAGGAAGTTGATCTTGATCTGAGCTAATCCCCATCATCATTGCCTCTGCCTTGCACAGGGATGTGCTCCTCTTTCCCCTGTGGTTAGTCTTCTTTGCTCTCATACAGTAAGCATCTAAAGACAGCTCATTTTTGCTTTCAGATACCGAATTGCATAATATAGCTTCTGTTTGTTCTGTGTCTGTGAAAGAGGCCTCACTTCTCTCATGTCTCTAGTCCACATGTCAATGTGTTTTTGTCCGTAAGGTTTTCTTTTTTAAAAAAAATTATTTATTTATTATATATACAGTGTTCTGTCTGTTTGTGTGCTTGCTGGACATGAAGAGGGCGCCAGATCTCATTACAGATAGTTGTGAGCCACCATGTGGTTGCTGAGAATTGAACTCAGGACCTCTGGAAGAACAGTCAGTGCTCTTAACCTCTGAGCCATCTCTCCAGCCCCCCGTAAGGTTTTCTGGTGAATTCTTTCAGGTGATTGGTATTTAAATAATTAATATTTTTATTCTGATTCATATATTTAAACTGAATAAAATGCAAACTAATTTCATTTTGCACAAATAAACAGTTTAACATGGAAACATGTACATGTAATAAAGGCATTTAAGTTAACGCGAGGAGATTAATAATTGCAGGCAAGCATCTTTCAGGAGAGAACCATTTTGGGATGAGAGTGTAAAAATATTATCAATGTTCTGCTTAAAATGACAAGCATTCAGGATGGCACAAATCGCGATGACAATACTTCTCCTAATTTTCTTCACCCAGCAATATGCTCTTCCAGTTTCCACAGCAACCTAATCAATTTCTGATTACAGATGCATGCAGAGCAATTTAGGCTGAGGCCAGGGAAAATGAAGAGTATGTTTGTAGAGTGAGAGAAAATTTGAAATTAGCCTGTATCAGTCATCTGCAAGGCTGTATTTGCTCTTCACAATTAAGATCAAGACTAAAAACTTGAAAGGAAGATTTCTAGCAGACGGTAAACCAGATTTTTCTGAGAAACCATTCTTTCATCATGGCTTGCAAAGATACGAAAAGATTTCAGAGCTGATGCTGTTAGTGGGATAGCATTTAATTCTGGCAGTTGAAAGCCCAAAAGCAGAAAGAAATGACAGCTAAGACACCAACACGGGAACAACTAATGGAGGCACAAATGGTTTCAATAAACTATTCATTTGGATTCATGCCTTAGTTACCAAATCACAATCTAAAGATTTTTAGGTGTGTACTTTTTCTTTTTAAATTTTTATTTTTCTTGAAACAAAGATTATCCTCACTAACTAACTGTAAACAGAAAATAAACACCAATAAGGTCAGACGTTACACTGACTTTTCATTTCATTCCTAAGATGATTTAAAAACACAAACAAACCTTGATTACAATTACTTAAATTACACATGCCAGCCTCATGAAGAGCGAGGGATTCGTGTCTTAAATACATCTTTCAGGAAGCCCTCGCCTTTGGAGAGCCCATCCTCACTGAACTAAGTGCATCTGTAAACAAAGGAAGACCAATGAAGTCATTAGGAGACGGCACAAACGGCACCTGGGTGCCTCCTAAGCCTTGGTGTGGTGTTCAGAATACATAACTCGCTAGCACTAGCGGCTGAAGTACTGAAGAAGAGGTTAGAACCCCAAAAAGTCCCTACAGGTGTACTTTATAAGCCAGCCTAATTACATGTTAATAGACCTGTAAAAAAATGCACATAAACCCACTGTCGTCTTAGCAGTTAGTATGAGCCCCTCTCACAGTGCTGAACACGCACCGTGCCTTCCCCGACTCCATGACATAGCTATGAAGCCCCTTCAAGCTGTGTAGTACTCGCTGTAGCTGAGGAAGCTCTGCTCTGCTCCTCACCTTCAATCCAGCGCCACCCAATGACAGAGACTAGACAAAAACCACGTTTACCACGTGAAGAGCAGTGAGGACAACTTATTCAAGGCTCTTCAAAAACATCTTACACTATTCTCCAAAGACAGTCTAGTTGCAAATGCCTAAGCTGACTTTCAAAACAAGATTTTATTATCCTGCAGCTGGGAAAAATTAACGAACTGATCATAAAAAAGGTGTTTTTTTTTTTTTTTTTTTTTTTTTTTGAGACAGTGTCTCAGCTCTGGTTGTCCTGAAAATCACTCTGTAGACCAGGCTGGCCTGGAACTCACAGAGATCCCCCTGCTTCTGCCTCCCAAGTGCTAGATCTAAGGGCATGCACCATTACATCTGGCTTTTTGTGTGTGTGTGTGTATATATATATATATATATATATATATATATATATATAGTCTTAGAACTATATGGCCTAACTAGTGATTCTAGGATAGTCTAATGAGTAAAGTGGTGGTGTGAATATTTGAGAAATTATTTCTCTGAATGGGGTAAAGGTTTTAATTGGTTCGTTAATCTAGTTCAATGTGTTATCATTCATACTTTCCAAATTCACTGATGAAACACATTTATGCATCTAGGTCAGCACGAAAGCTAGTTCTTGGCTTCAGGCTGAAACAAATTTATGATTTCTTATAAAATGTAAAGGAATTCTAAGGTATCTTTGAAGGAAAATGAATGAAGGCTGACATAAAGTCTTATGTGCGAAGAGCAAAATAAATTTCAACAAATGAAGCAAAATGTTAAAATATTAACTACTAGAATTTTTAATAGAAAACTGAACATTGGTATATGCTGGGTAGCACATTATGGAGAAGATTAATCCAAAGATGAATATACTGTAGTGGGAAAATTATGAAGACTCTGCTTCTACAACCTACATCAATAAAGCTTATCTGATAATCACGATAATACTGTATATGAGTCTGTGTGAATGTTTTCACATTACAAGAATGCTGTTATCAAAATGATAAAGTTTGTACTTATTAAAAGAAATATTTTTTGTGTTTTTCAGTGGCCTAAGAAAATCCTCAGGTATTAAGGATTCTTATATGTATTATGTGAGAAAGTATGAATGTCTCAGCAATGGCCAGGATGAAGTTGTCTTTGCCATCAGCAGTTTCAAATGGCTGTTGGGAGCAGGGCTAACATTGGATCTACCCCTTGACGTCTGGTAGAGCTAGTCTATTTTCATGACACTAATCAGGGCAGATAAAATATCCATATAAAGACATGAGTATGCACAGTAGCTGCTTTTAACACGGATACACTAGGAACAGCCCAAATGTCCTTTTATAATAAGCAAACACACCATATTATGTCCACGCAGATGGAATGCCTTTCAGCACAAAGAGAATGAAGCATTGACACATGCAACATTGTGGGTGCATCTTGAAATAAGTACGTTGGTTGAAAAATACACCAGAAGATGGGAATATTATTTGTAGTTTTATGTATGAGATTTACTGAAAAAAAAAACAAATGAATATGAAAGTTGATGAGTGGCTAACTAGAGATGGGAGGAACTGCGTGTGAGGGTTAGGACAGTCTGAGGAAATTGGCAGGGATGAGTATGTGTGTTTTTTGGTTATGGACATGGCTTTCCTTCACAGTTGATAAGGATGTCAATATTTAGCCCACTCTGTGATATTTGTAATATAGTTTAAGTACAATTTGTTTAAAGAAATAGGAATGATGGGACAGACAAACTAATTACATATGTGAAACAAGTGTATTAAATACAGATGAGCCTGGGCATGGTGCTGCCTGTCTGTAATCTGGAGCTCACAGATAGCTCACCAAAGGCATGTTGGTGTGTGATGACCAGTGTGTTCACAAGGCTGGCACTGAATTACGCCTCTGATAAACTCCCAGAGTCTTTGAATTTTCCTTTAACACTATTAATGTGATTTAATTGTATCACATTTTGTGTTAGCTGCAGATCACTGAAGTCAGCATATTCATAAACACAGTGGCCACCTATCATGTAGGTGAGTCATTTTTACCTATAACAAATCCATCTATAGCCTATCTGTTTCTTTCCTATAAGCACCGACTCTGAATGAAATGTGGAATGGATATAGGTTGACAGCAATGGTTGAATTATTTTACAAGTTATATCAGCAGTCAGTGACTATGCTAATGAGAATCTCCCGAACCTATGGTGCTGTGTAGACTCAAAGGGAAACACAAAGCTTTCACCATTTATACACCATACTTTATCTAGGAGAGCTAGTACTTGATAAACTTCTAAATTGTTTTCATATTTACCCCTTATATTGACAGACAATAACTTTGTGAATGTCAATCATTGTGGATGCAGACAGCGCCTAGTGAAAACATCAGCAATGGGATATATCACCTATTTATGTAACTTCAATGGGAACTAAAGCAGGAACAGGGAGGGCACCATCATTCTTTACATTAGTGATATTTATCTTACACAACTATTCCTGCTCTAATGTCTCACATCATGTGAAATCTTAAACTCTGCTAACCTCAAATAATTTTTGCTTTTAAGAATGTGCCATTAAATTCAACTTTGAAATAAGGTTACAATTTCATTATGCAAAACAACTTTTGAAAACATATAAAGCGCAGGACATAGATGTTTTGGTTAAGGATTTACTGTTTGTCTCAGAGACTATTTATTCATTCGTAGTTACTTTAGAACACACAGCCTGTGAAATATAGTTCTTGGTGGGTTTTCTGCCGAGTAAAAATCGCAGAAGGAAGGTAGTTAGCCATGATCTATCATATATTTATCATTTTATTTGGCATTTATTGTATAATCATATTTTTTCTAATATTACTTTGTCTAACCTATGTTATGTCAATGACTTTAACGTGTTTTAGCTTAGAAACATAATTCTAAGATACAAATTATTTTCATAACATAATTACTCTTTGCAATATAATCAACTCACATATTTTTTTCTAAAATGACAGTAACTTTGGTAAATGAAAAAAAATGCATGGATAAAGACATCTTAAATTTCTGTTTAGCCTGGGGCTCTCCCATACATATATGGAAAAATTGAAAACAATCTTTCACTGAATATACTTTATACTACACTGACTAACTGAATTACCACACACAGGCTTTAGACGTTTTAGTGCCAGTGAGATGGTGGTGGCGCACACCCTTAATCCCAGCACTTGGGAGGCAGAGGCAGGCGGACCTTTGTGAGTTCAAGGACAGCCTGGTCTACAGAGCAGTTTTCAGGATAGCCAGGGTTACACAAGAAAAGCTGTCTTAAAAAGACAAAATCAAAACCAAACAAAATCAAAAATAAACACATAAAAATAAGTCCTACTTTCTGAACTCGAATTCTAGATGTGGTTGTTTCCCTTTCCAGGTCCTCCAAGCTCAGGTTGGCCAAGCAATGGCCATGACAAGCTTCTTACCATCACATTCTCACCCACAGTCAAAGTGAAGATGTTCCCTGGGCACTATGAGGAAAATATGTGTTTACATTAATGTCCGTTGACTGGGTCCACTCTCAGCCTTGGCTAGAGAAGCTTAGTGTGCAGCGGACAGCAGGGAATGCAGGCTCACAGCTGCTGGAAGTGCTGAGGATACGTGGCTGTCCTTGCTCAGCCCCGAGTGGCACATCTGTACCCACCCGACCTCACGACCTTCTGCACAACAGACAGCGAGACGCTGGGAGAGACCCAAGGGAAATTAGAGGGTGAACAAGCATACTCCACTGTGTATATGCAGAAAATGATAAAGAACAGAGTTTCAAAAGAAAACAATATATTGAACATACAAATATATCTTTTCCAGAGAAAGAAATAACCGAACTATTGGAGACAAAAATCTTAAATCTGAGTTTCTCAAAAAAAAAAAAAAAAAAAAAACTTAGTAAAGATTGCCACCTTTAAGATTATGTCCCTTTCAGAACAGGCCCTGGGACAGGGATAAGGGAGGCAGAAGAAAACCATTTGATGCTGTTTCTGTTTTCTGATGTTTATTTGTAAGCTGTCTGCTGTGAATTTTCTACTCACTAATCAATTATCACAGAGCCGCAAACACATAATAGTAAGATCTGGTTTTGACATGAAGTTGTGTTTAAATATCTTTGAAGCAATTTGAATAATCTCTGAAAAATACATTTTATATAGCCAAATATGTCAACAGAAAAGAAATAAAGGTTACACTAAAATTTTTATGGCTACTTCAGATCTGCTCGAGAGCTCCTCACTTCTTACACAGTTTAAATTATTAAGTGATGTGCAGTGAAACTCCTGAAAGTCTCCACATCTGTTCTGAAGACTCTGCGGGGAGACGGACAGGTGATCTTCTGACTGTGGATAGATGGAAGGTTACAGATGGCCACAGTTGTCTCGGACTGCCCTTACTCCCTTCACTAGCACCCGTCACGTGATCTAGAATCCGGTAAAGACTGGGGAATATTTCCACTTGGCAGAGTACGTACTTCACCACTAGCAGTTCCGCCAGAGGGCCCACCAAGGCACACCGTAACGCCCTGATTTACAGCTTCCTGTGTTCATGACCACGAAGCCATTATATAACTGCATCTAGGGTGGAACGTGTCATTTAGGGCGTCTGTGTTCCTAGGGAGAATCACTCATGTTCAGCTCAGACAGGATCATCTCTTGCTCTCTTTGAAGGAAGAGCCGTGTTTCCTGCTGACAATAGCAACACCGTTTTAGAGAAATGTCCTCTCTAGCTAACACTGGCCAGTCACATTAAACATCCAGAATAATAGACACAGTGTCCATTTTCAATTTTCCATGGAAGATTTCTAGAAATGGCTACTAATTTAAAGCAAAACTTCCATGAATTGCAAACAGGATCATCAGAAACCAAATTTATAAGCATCAAGCAACATATGTATTTTTAAAATCTTTATTAAAAGAACTATGATAGCTCATGAAATAAGAGCAGGGGTTTGCCCTGAAGTGTGTTAAACTCACCCTGCACAGCAAAAATAGTCAACTGCCTACAGAACAGAAAAGGTTCTGCAAAATATGTATTCGATAGGAATTAATGTGTATAACTTATAAAAAGCTCAAAAATTAAACAAATTTCAAGGAATCTTATCAAGAAGAAGGGATTTGAACTGAGCAGATTTTAAAAATAAGAAATACAAATATTTAAAAAATGAAAACCAACCCATCAAGCTAAGAACAGATAACACAAAATCAATAAATGCTGGGCAAGATGGCAAGGGCCTTACCATTGGCAGTGGTAGTGTAAACTGTAAGTCAGTCTATCCACTTTGGCAAAGTATGGGATGTGCTCAAGAACCTAAAACTGAACTCTCTTATGTGGCAGCTACGGTAGTTCTGGGTGTTCACTCAACTGATCGAGGTCAGCTTCCTGCAGAGCAGGGCTTCTGAAACTGTTCCCAGTTATGACCCATTTTCACCATATGATTTTTATATGAACCCCAGAATTCAGGCACACAAAATAGTATGTAAATTAAAAGTGTATTTTAAAATAATGCATTCATATACATATAATTTCATCATTTACTAAAGACAAACTAAATCTGCATACAAAAGAGACCATATGTTTGATTATTTTCATATAAAGAATTAATTCTTGGCTAAATGATGCTGCAGATGAAGATATATTCAGCATTGTTCAGAACTGGTTAGTATTTTGATTTTCATTGTGGATAAAAACATAGTAGAAAATGACAAAAGATAGATAATATAGAAGGAGACTGATCATTTCACGGTCGCCCAGACTCAAACAATTACATAGAAACTATACTAGCTACAATACTGCTTGGCTAATGACTCAGGCGTATTTCTAGCTAACTCTTAAATCTTGAATTAACGCATTTCTATTAATCTGTTTATCACTACAAGGCTGTGGCCTACTGGTAAAGGTTCTGGGAGTCTTTATCCTTCGGCAGCTACATTGCATCTCTCTGAATCTGCCTACTCTCTCTATGTCTCTGTTTGCTTTTCCAGCCTGTCTTTAACCTGTTAAGCCATTGGCCCAAACAGCTTTATTCATCAGCCAATAAAAGCAACACATATACAGAAGGACATCCACAAGGCTGTTGTGGAACTCTTTTGTGCGTCAACAAGATTAGGATATTTCAGAAGCCTCTGGAAACTCTCTCTTAATCCTAAGTCAAAATTCATTTATTCTATGAAATTCAAAAAAATCAAATCAAATAGCAAATTTAAAAATCCTAAATGTACTAATTTGGCACTTAATAGTATAAAAGATGATGTTAGGAAAATACTAAGTCTTTTTGTCCCCTCATATTTAGCTCATTATGTTTCTGTAAGAGCTAGAAAACTTTGTATGTAGGTAAAACACTGCAAGTTATAATATACAATAGTGCTGATCTCAAGTGTTTCAGGCAGAATCCATTAGTCTCACATGGCATGCCTCCAAACACAGTGCAAAGTGCACCTTGTGGACTGCTCAGAGCCCAGGCTGCAGGGATGTTGTGGGATGCAACACAGGGCAGCACTGCCAGAAACACCTCAGTTCTACAACACATTCAGTTTTTAATTATTTTCTGGTTATTTTGTGTTTAGAAACTTTTAACTGTTGCCTACGTTTTCATGATACTCATATGCAGTCAGTCATATCACACTGCTTGGTGTCCCTACCCACAGTCTAAGATGCTGTGCTAGAGAGATCCTGTATATATGCACTTGTCACAGCACAAAGGTCACAGTATGCAATCACCCACAGGCATAGAGAAGTGTGTCTCTCTGTGTGTGTGTGTGTGTGTGTGTGTGAGAGAGAGAGAGAGAGAGAGAGAGAGAGATTTATTATAGCCACAATGAAAAATTATGTTAGTTGCAAAAAAATAAAGGATCATGTACATGTAGTCACTTCCACACAGATAAGTATGGCTGTATTCCATTACTGTAAAATCTAGGAGGTAAAAGAAAACCAAGGACATGAAGATGTAGTTGGGAAAGGAATGAGGGCTAAGAGGTAACAAGAGAGTAACAGAGGAGGTAACTATGGCCAAAGTACATTGTATGGTATGCAGGCACAGCAGTATTACAGTGTATCTTTGTGCTTTGTCAGATTATTCTGTACTAGCAAAAATCATAATCTGCTGTGGGACAATAGTCTTGTACTTTGTAAAGGTTTGTTTTTTGTATGGTTTTAATAAACGCTGGTTGGCCAGTAGCCAGGCAGGAAGTATAGGCAGAACAACGAGAACAGGAGAATTCTGGGAAGAGGAAAGGCTGAGTCTGCAGTCCTGACCCAGCCACAGAGGACACAAGATAAGAATGCCTTACTGATAAAAGGTATCAAGCCACGTGGCTAACATAGACAAGAATAATGGGCTAATTTAAGATGTAAGAGTTAATAAGAAGCCTGAGATAATAGGCCAACCAGTTTATAATAAATGTAGATTTCTGTGTGTTTCTTTGAGACTGAGCGACTGTGGGACCAGGCAGGACAGAAACCTCAGTCAACAATAATCAAAACAACAGTATAAAGCTCTAACCAACAGGGCAACAATCCCTCATAAATACAACTATAAGACTGGAAAACAAAAACACAATCACGACCATTTAAAAAGCAAGAATGTAATTTCTATTAAAATAAAACATTAACAAGAACATGAAATAAAACAATCACAACCTTTAAAAAAATTTAATAATAGAAACAATGGAAACCAAATGAGAAGAAATTATACTAAAATAGAAACAATAAATCTGCAGCTTTGTAGAATACTTGTCATAGTTTATGAGGCTGAGTTTGATCCCTACCACATACTCCCTCCACCTCTTACCTGTTACCTAAATCAGAAGAATTTCAGAATCAGTTTTAAGAGAGAATATACAAAGAAAGGAAGACAAATTAAAACTGAATTGAATTAAAAAATAATGAACTAGAAATGATTAATATACTGGTAGATATTAGAATTTTAAGCATATTAATGATGTGACTTCAACTTCACAGACCGATAAATACATATGTATAGGAACAAAGCATGCAGACAAGGAGCAATAACTGGTTGATGATTTCTGAAACATTATTTTCTTTTTTAATGTATTTTAAAAATTCTACATAACAATTTTTCTTTTTTACATTAAAATCCCTAAAAACACAAAATAAAGGGAAAAATACACAAACACTTGGATCAGCAATGCACAACTGTGCACACAAAGGAAACCAAACCCATAGCCAGAGAGACACAACCATCACTATGATCATTGCAGTATTATTCATGGTAGGCAGGTGTTCGCTCAAAGCTCATCACAGAGGATGAATAAAGAAAATGTAGGCTCCAAGCGCAGTGGAGCAAGGGGAGAGGATCTTGTCATCTTCACAACTTAGGGAACCTAAGAAATTCATCCTAAGCGAAATACAACAGACACTGCAGAGTCTAAAAAGGAAAACTCTTAGAAACAGAAGAGCTGTCACAGAAGCTTCATGGTCATATAATTAAAACTTCAGTGAGGATTGCATTATTCTTTATAGCAAGGCAGTACCACATTCTAGTTATTAAATCGAGATATGTGTGCAGAATACAAGTATGCTACACAGCTAATTTCCTTCTCAAAGGCAAGTTCATGCTGTCTTTCAGGTTGTACAAACACTTCTGTGTCCTGGCACCTAAGAACCCCAGTCCTGCTTCTATCCACAAGTCAAGAATCAAAACAGCCCCTATCTAACATGGACTCTTGCCTAAATTACCCCAATATCATTGTATTTGAAAATAAAACAATGGGGATATAATTAGGATTCTGTTAGGACTTGGGGGTCAGACCTTCTGAAGGCATTAATTAGTAGCTTCCTAAGAGCAAAGGGTAGAAGGATTGGTGAAGGGAAGGACTCCACAGATATTCATGGAGGAATGTCCTGTGAGGACACATGGAGAAGCCTGGAAGACAGCTTTCACCATAACCAAATTCACAGCACCTTAAACTAATAACTTCTAGAAAGGCAGGAAACCAAAGTCTATGTTACGCACCCCAAGCTATTTTATTTTGTGGAGACAGATGTTGCTAAATTCCTTCCCTGGGGGAGAAGCAAACAACTACCCTATACGCCTATGATACCGATGACACACTCAGGTACAATTCCACCAAAGTTCATTCTGCTAAACCAATGAGTTTATTAGGCTTGCTTACAGAGCAATAGGGGAGCGGGTGCATGGTCAGAAACATGAGAGATCTTAAAACGGCCACAATAGAAGGTCTATACCCAGCAGGGATGATGATTCTTCCATGGCTAGGAGCTCCCTCTCCTATTCCTTCCTTTCCTGTTCTAGACCCTTTTGGAGTTTTTGAGGACACAATGCAAGTATGAGGGAATTGGTTGGCACTGGTGGTGAGGAGCCTGTGACCTTCCTGACACCTTCTATCCATGAGTGGAAGTCAATAGTCTAGACACTCAGCTATGATGACCTTTCGTGAGCAGGCCCAGCTCAACTGCAGATGGTGGCAGTGTGGCTTGGAGAATAGACCTGTTCACCCCCAGTCCAAACTAAGCTGATGAGGCAGGACCTTAGCAATATATCTTGTTTTGAGTGATAATACTTAGATTCCTGGAAAATGCTTTGATTTTTTTAATTAAAAATAAATCAATGACCAGTAGTTGTTTTGTACAATAAACATCATGATAAAATCATGTGCAAGGATGTGAGGGTGATTTAGCAGTAGAATATCATCTAATGATTACTGGACATAGACTCAAATCAACAGACCAAATAATAAAAAGGTTTCTAATCATCTTCATAACCCTAGAATGCATTTTTGGTAAAACTAATACATCACAAACTAGAAACCTTACCAAATTAAGAAAATATGGTTACTCTCCCACAAATTATCCTACATATTCTATGTAATTCTAATTAAATTCCTCCTTCGTGTTCAGTAAACTTTACAGTGTATCATAAAAGTCTCTATAGATGGTAAAAGAACAAGGATATGATGAAGTACTTATCTTACCAGACAGATTATAACAACAAAGACAGTGGGATACTGATTCAGATAACTATATACACTAAGGGTCAGAATAGAAATTACTGAGTTAGAATTCACAAGTGCATTATTGGTGGCTCTCCATATATAAAGATCAAATAAAAGCCTTACTCACCTTCCATTTTAAATTCACATTTGAGTGATTGAATGTGAACACCGTAAGAATAAACCATGAAAATGGGCAAATGGGTAAAACTACACACCACGGGAACAAATGATCCAATTTACAATTGGGGTAGAGAACTAGACAGAGATTTCTCAAAAGATTAATCACAAACAGCTGAGAAACATAGAAATGCTAAACATCCTTTGCTGTTGGGAGTACAAACTTTTACAACTACTATGGGATTTAGTGTGGCAGATCCTCAAGAAACTGGGGAAAGATCTACCTCAAGATCTAGCTATATAATGAAAAATGACTTTACATGTTCATTGATTCCCCATTTATAATATCCAGAAATTATATTCCATCAAAGGGATGAAAATGTACAATACAATAGAATATTATCCTGCTTAAATAAATAAACAAACAAAACCCCCAAATCATGAAATTCACAGGTAAATGGATGGATATGTAGAGAGAAGCTCTGTTCTTTCTGGTTCCATAATCATTCAGTCCCAAAGAAACATACAGAGGCTTATATTAATTATAAATGTTTGGACTATTATTAGCTAGTTCTTAAAACTTAAATTAACTCAATTCTTATCTATGTTTAGTCATGTGTTTTGGTGCCTTTCCTCAGTAAGGCATTCTTATTTTTCCTTCCTCTGTGTCTGGCTTGTGACTGACTCTCTGCCTTTCCTCTTCCCAGAATTCTCCTAGTGTGGTCACACTACCTATACTTTATGCCTGGTTACTGGCCAAATAGCATTTTATTAAACCAATATGAGAGACAAATATTTAAAATGTACAAGAACATTATCCTACAGCATGGATCTCTAGAAAATCAACCTGAGTGAGGTAACCCAGACTCCAAAAAAGAGTATTTATTTTTCTCTTATATGTAGATGTCAGCTTTTAAACATTTGATAGATGTGTTACAATCCATATAATCATGGAGACTAGGTATAGAGTAAGGACTATGGAGTAGGGGGCATTACCCAAGGAATAGGGAATACAATATACAGTTATGGAGGGACAGGTAAGAGATTGAAACAAGAGGATTTAACAATGGTGAGAGTTCTGAAAAACAGAGGGCAAGCGTGAGAATATGGGGCAGGACACCTAAAACTAAGGGAGATTGGGGGGATAACTAATAATATATAAATCTTTTAAAAATAGGAATCTAAATAGAGTCACCCAATAACAAGAGAGACAAAACCCTAACTAAACATCTTTCACCACCAAGTGAAACATCCAGTACCAGAAATGGGTGGTTAAATAGCACTGAGTTATTGGCCAAAGAGTACCCATTGAAGCCCCCTACTATCTCAGGCTACTGCCAAGTCTATTGCTTGCTCTCTACAAACTGGTGGTAAGGCCCTGTTGCTGAAGACAACACTTACATGTCTTATTGAAATCAGAGAATTCAAGCTGGTGCCTAACTTCACCCTGCTACCCAGTGTTAATGGTATGGAAAGGTACTTGGCATGGCACACTCTCAGACAAAAAGGTAACCACCAACCCTACCATCTACAAGAGTGACCTGCCTGTAGGCTGAAGATGGATGCCCCAAAGGTACAGAAGAACTTTGGGTAACTGTCCAGGCAACGAGATGTTTCTGTCAATTCTAGAATTTTGGAAGGTGCTTATAATATACTTCCTGTTTTACTTAGGTAATAGTATATCCTTCTGGAGCCTTTGATGGAGTTGAAGAATAGATAGTTATAGTTTTTCTTAGTTATGATAAAAGATAAAGTAGATATAAATATTGTAACTGTAATTCTTGCTTGATAACTGTTTTGTTATATGTAATTTTACTATGTTAAAGTTAAAGCCTTCCTTTTTGTTTAAACAGAAAAGGGGAAATGGTGTAGGAGCTCCTTCTGTTTCTGTGTTGCTTTCATTGGTTAGTGGATAAAGAAACTGCCTTGGCCTAGTTTATAGGGTGGAACTTAGGTAGGTAGAAAAAACAGAACTGAATGCTGGGAGGAAAAAGGGCAGAGTCAGAGAAGTCATGGATCCTCTGCCTGAGATGGACGCTGGTTAGAATCTCTGGTAAGCCACTGCCACATGATGATACACAGATTAATGGAGATGGGTTAAACTAATATGTAAGAGTTAGTCAATAAGAAGTTAGAGCCAAGCAGTGTTTTAACTAATACAATTTCTGTGTGATTATTTTGGGTGTAAGCTAGCTGGGCAGCCGGGATGAGCAAGTGGCCCTCTCCCTTGCAACAGGTCACCCTTCATCATATTAACCAGCTGAGTTAATATGATTTTCATCCAGTTGCTGTTATTCTGTAGCAGAAAATATGAATGAATGGAGGACTTTCATGTTAGTTTCCTTTTATGCTATTAACTTTCCCCTTATGATAGGGTATGGTTCAAGAGGCATCACAGAACCTCACTTTAAACAAAAAGTTCAGGAGTGGGAGAGATGGCTCCGTGGTTAAGAATGCTGGCACTGGCTGCTTTTGCGGAAGACCCGTGTTTGATTCCTAGCACCCACATGGTTGGTCATACCATCTGTAGCTCTAATGCTGGTGTTCTTTCCCAGACTTTGAGTATACCAGGATGCACACATTGCAAAACACCCATTTACATAAACAACCTTAATGAAACAAACAAAACATAGAATCCAGCTACAGAGACAAAAACAATATAGAAATCTACACTCTTTTCTCGTCACTTAACACATATCTCATAAAATTGTCTGAGACTAATTTGTTTTATAGAGAATATAGTCTGTCCTGTTTTTCTCACAGGATAGGTTAGAAGATTCAATAAATGTAAGATGACTTATGGTGTATTAAAACATTGATATGTAATAACAAAGTATTAGGCACACACTTGAATTTATATATTCACAGCATTGACAGATCATTTAAAGTAATTGGGAATCATAAATTAAATAGGCAAACATTTTTTATATAACATGTAGTTTATCTATATCAAGGATAAAGTACAATTCTGGCCCTTTAGGAAATAAACACAGAATTTCTACCTTTAGAAACAAAAATGATTTAAGATAAAAAACTTTAAATTGAACATTAAGATTACAAGAGGTCTCAAGATACAAAGACTAAAATATTATCCATAATCTTAAGAGAAAGCTTTCCTAGGTCAAATCATTCTTAGGCTTGGTAGTTTACAATACATCTTTTGTAATAAGCCAATAAAATATTTCACAGGACATCTATATGGTATTCATGATTTCAATACCCATGTAATTTTATTGTTATTTTCTTTGAAAATTCTAACTTAGTGATGACTAATTAGTTATAGAATTAAATATTAAATATCTCATTTGACCAAAAAGAAAAAAGAAAGCAGAAAATAAAGCCCTTATTATGGGGCACAAACTTTTCCTTGGCTGGAGATGGAGCAGTGAACGAAACAATGAAATCTCCAAGCCTCCAACACTGAGTATCTAACAGAGAACACCCACATCTAGCTACACTGATATCACGGCAGACAGGAGTTCCAGGCAGGGCAGGGTTGGAGGCCATGACTAAGAGCCTGAGATTTTAAGTGGTCAGAGAACAGCTTACTACAAAGTAAACTTTTCAACAAAAAATGAAGGCAGCAACAGAAGGTGGTCTGTACACTGCAGGTAGAAGGAGCTAGAAGGAAAGAGTCATCAAGGCAGACCCGCCATCAGTGAGTCAGGACCAGCAAGAAAGCCATGATGAAGGCACTAGGAAGGAAGGGAGATGGTGAAGATGGGGGATATGTGTGTAAATATCTATGTGCTAGGAAGGAAGGGAGATCGTGAGGATGGAGATGATATGTATGTAATATCTATGTATATGTGTATATGAATGAATACATGAAAAGCAGCAGTAGCTACCTCCGGAAGGGCCTCACAAGAGGTAGGAACTTTTGCTTTTGTTCTTAGTGCAGCGAGGGCCTGAGAATTTGAAGTAAGGACCACCGTGATTTGGCAGCTTTTTTTTGTCTGTTTGTTTGTTTTGTTTTTTTGAACAATGTTTCTCCGTGTTTCCCTAGCTATCCTGGAACTCATTCTGTAGACCAGGCTGGTCTCAAACTCACAGAGATTTGCCTGCTGTTGCCTCCTGAGTGCTGGGATTAAAGGTGTGCACTACTACTGTGTTTTAATGTGATCTTTTCAGCTCGTAAATCGTCTATTTAAGGGGTATCAATAATTTATTGAGATATGAAAGGGGGAAACACACTCAGGAATACAGGATATGGTAAATCCAGTTGCAGAGTCCTTGGAAGCTGGATACCATTCACAGGCTGCTTCAAGCCACCTGTCTCTGCCTTTGCCACCCAAGAGAGTGCGACCACCACACCCTCCTCCCTTACTAGAGGTCACATAGGCAGACAAAAGCACTGCCTCTATTGGGCCACCTAGCTCATGTTCATGGGTGGAGCAAATACCCACTACCCTTCCCCTTTTTGTCTGAATATGTAATGTTCTAATCGAATACAAAACTATATACAATAAGAATGATTATCAAGTATTGTCCAGAAGAAAGGGGTAATAACATAAACAAAAATGAAACTACAACCAAAAAGAACAACATCAAGTAAGGAACACATTCTAAATATACAGATCATAGGTAAGTGGCAAATTACAGAGATTACTCCAATAGCTGTCCTATCCTGGAGAATCTGAATCTAGTATGAATCTAGTAAGAACCTGATATGTTTTTAGCTAAGATATGAGAGGATAGTAACTGTAACTATCTAGTCTTCAACCCATCAAAGATCTCAGGAGGAAAATAACATTACCTGAGCAAACAGGAAGTTCAAGCAAACAACTTTCCAAAAATACAAGAAGAAAGAGAAAGAGAGAGCGCTGGCTGCCTGGACAGTCACCCAACGTTTCTTTGCAATGTTGGGGCACCCACCTTTGGCTACGGGCCTAGAAGTTGTGTTATACCATTTTCAGAAGCAGGAAATTTTGAAAGACTGTCCTGCCCTGTCAGCAAGGCACATGGAGAGAGGGAGGGAGAATTTGGGTGAATATGATCAAGACACATTGTATACATGTATGAAATTGCCAAAGAATAAAAAAGTTTTTTTTTTAAAAGGAGATGACTGCTGAAAGTATGACTTAGAGAATTTCTTTTTTTTTTTTTCCTTCAGTTTATTGTTTTGAAACTGGATTGCTCCCAAATCTTGACACTGTGTCATCAGAACTTTGTTCTGGAAAGCTTAGTCTATATGTATTGATAATTGATTGATAATTGATTGAAGTTTGGGAGACATTATATACCTGTGAGGTGTTGGGTGATGAGCCCCCCATCAGCTAACTGTCCCCTGGATCCACCATCATTAATACTTCCAGTCGATGAAATGAAGATTTGCACCCCTAGCCACAGAAGCTTAGTTGTTTGTGCTGTGACTGGGCAGGCTTATCCTTGAGCTTCTCTTTACTCTAAAGCATCACCTTTAGCATTGGTAGTCTGTGACTTCTAATTATTCCCAGTGTCCCATCTCCCCTCACTACAATAATAAAACACTGCGAGACTGAGACAGCCAAAGAGCTACCATTTGGAACCTAACACATGCCAGTCCCTCTTCCAACTAGCTGTGGCTTTAAGACTCAGCTTCAGTAATGAACTTATGCAGAAGTGACAGGGGCTGCTTCTGAAACATACCATCATGAAGTTGCTTCTTCTTCATCGCTGGCTGTGTCATTTTGCAGGTTACTGACTTTTTTCTCATTTTGTCTAAAGCATATATTGAAGATTGTGTCCTTTTGGAATTCTATAGCTTTCTTAGTCTGTTTTCTGATGGGCTTGGAATGGGGGCCTACAGGTAACATCATCCAGCCTTGGTTCCATATTGCAGTGTGTATGTGTGTGTGTGCACAAACACACACACACACGCTTGCTTCCTTTCTTGCTTGCTTAAGACAGGGTCTCCATATATATTGTAGATTTCCTTTTAACTTCCCATGTAGCTGAGGCTATCTATCCTCGAGGGTTGATCCTCCTAGATCTGCCTCTTGAGCATGAGGTTGTGTTGCTCTTCACTATTCCTGACCTAACATGCTTTTTGATAAGGTGTATAAGTGCATAAAGGGTCCAGTTTTAGCTGACTTGAGGGAATAATACGGGCTAAGTGGTTTTTGGTCATGGGCTCCATTATCTTTTCTAAGAAGGACAATAAACAACAAATCTTCAAATTTTTTATCTCCTTCCATCTTTTAATGGAAAATGATGCATTGATATGAACTTGAGTGTTATTCTTTGAGTGAAGACTTTTGAGATTGCTTATTTTTATAGAGACCAAAACAGAAATTCATGCAACCAAAAGAACCACAAACTGCTTAAGACCACTTGCCACTGGGATTTTAAGAAATCATTTTTACAAATAATGTCTCCAGACACCACCATCTCATAAATAATTTCTACAGTTCTTAGGGCAAATTCTGTGTGTTTTTCTTGGAAGAAAATTGAAATGACATTACCCACTGAACTAGAGGGCTGTGGAGGGAACGGAGGGTGAGTGCAACATTGGATAAGGGGTTTTGGGTGGCTTTTGGGACACACAGCTGTAATGAAAAGATGAAAGTTGGCATATACGTTCTGAATAGAAGGTCTATTCAGTAGAGAGAGAGAGAGACTTTAACATTACAACGTAACAATATCAACATCATGGAACTCAGAAGTGGTGAACTCTAAGTACTGAATATAGAAACAACCTTTTCTGTTTCCTGTAACTCTGCTGTTATTTTTTAGACTGATTCAAAAAATTTTAACTACTATAAGCTAACCAACACATACAGCGAAATATAGGAATATGATTTTGTTTAGCAACCCAGGAATCTGAGCTGGAAGTCTACAGGTGGTCTACTTTATTTGTGTCCTCTAAGTATGTGTTTAGAAATAAGGTAGTATTGGGCCTGCAATAAATAAAGAAAGAAATAATGGGACAATGGAAAACACTATTAAGGTAATATATTGAATAATAAGATCCTCTCAGGGTGTAAATTGTACAAATTTGAAAATACTAAATTACATTTATTATTTAACCCCACATTACTAAACAGTGCCTACTCAAGAGACAAACTTGGTTTAGTATACCAAATTAGAGGCTATTTAATAAATAAGAAGATTTAAAAGCAGGGTTATGCATATAGCTAAAGTATATGTGTGCCTTTAAATATTTCCCCCATTGGTGTTAAGAATATTTTATTTTTATTACCACAAGTAATAAACATGAAATAGGACTTGTATTGGTAGGGACACTTGAAATAGAGCCCATCTTAAATAAAAATGTATTTAAAAGGACTATCAGGAACCAGTTTTCACATAAGTAGCTTCTGAATACGTCAACATTTTTGTCAAAATGTTACTGAGTAAATTCTAAGCATGCTAAAGTGTTCCAGGTGAAATAAATTACTTTATAGACTATTGAGGAGTCTATGTGTCCTAGCTGTATACTGCTTCATATTAAAATATTGCAAGTCTATGACTTCTAAGAATTCTCACTCTAGAAGGTTCTTTGCTGAGTGGAGCTAATTTAGGTTGCAATAAGGATAAGGGTTTTTTTCCCCTTTCGGGTTAAAAAGCTTACGTGTAATTTGGGGTGGTGGTGAAAGCACAAGTCCTCACGAAAGTGCTTATAAACCAGACCTGTACATCACCTGTCCCCAAAGCTTTCTAACCGCCTGGCCTACCTGTCTGCACACTGATGGGCAGGGTGAGCTACCGACTGAGTCATTGCCAGTTCTGGCAAACAGAACTCTCTGGGGACCTGGGCTTGGAATCCATCTTAGGGTCAGCCATCCTCTACAACCTCGTGTCCCCTGTTTCGGAGCAAGTGCGTTCGACTGAGGAAGATCACTTACGACTGAGTTTTTCATCATGGCTTTGACTGTGAAGCCCTCAGAAACCAGGGAATGAGGCTGATGCACCGGGAGCGGCTGTTGTGGCAGCAGTTTGGTCCTCTTCGGCATCTTGTCTGGGCATTTGTTTAAGGTCAGAGTCTCTTTTTCTGCCACCATCTTCCTAGAAATCGTCTTGCTCTTATCAAAAGTGTGGTAGAAAAATCAGGGGGTTTTACAGATGTGAGCAGGAGGTCGGGGAAAAATG
The DNA here is from genome assembly GCF_014885135.2 of Alexandromys fortis. Taxonomy (NCBI): domain Eukaryota; kingdom Metazoa; phylum Chordata; class Mammalia; order Rodentia; family Cricetidae; genus Alexandromys; species Alexandromys fortis. Next base: position 9,203,930 of record NW_026067907.1, on the reverse strand, counting down.
TAAAAAGGCGCGTTACTGGTAGAAATTCAACCCCTCGTGGTGCCCAGGGTGATCCAGATGTTTGGCAGCTCCAAGGTGAAGGGAGTTTAGGGGAGGGGAGGGGCGGGAAGAGGGCTGGGACCCGAGGCTTGGAGTCGCAACAAGCTTCCAAAGGTGAGCCTCCTGGTTGCTAAGCGACTCCTCAACACTACGGCCCGATAGTCCCGCCCCTTCGTGACGCACGTTTCCTGGGTCTTAAATCCGGAAAGGGCGAACGGCGGTGGCTGTCGCAGCCAGAGGAGATTCTTACGCGTTAAAACTACAACTCCCAGCAGGCTTCGCGCATCTGGGCGGATGCGCACGCGCACTGGGCCTGCTGGCCGCGTGGGGAGGGCCAACCTGGATGACTAAACCCGAGAGAAACGCTGGTGGGCGGCTTGGGCGGGTGTCGGTGCCCGCGTAGGCCCTGCTTGCCCCGCAGCCACCACCCGCCCGGTGACCATGATAGGTACGTGTGTGCCTGCCAGGTACAACCTCTCTGCGCCGCCCCGCGCCCGTGCGTGGCGCCACGTCACACCCCACGGGTCCGAGCGCGAGCCGCGGGGGCTGGCCCGAGCCACCTGGTGACACACGGGGCGAAGGCGTGTGCACCGCGCTCCGCCCGCCCGGTGGGCGTCCTCGGCCCCGGGGGCCCGCGAGTGACCGGGTGCGGGGTGTCCCACGCCGCCCTTGCCCGGGGCAGGCATCCCCGCGGGCGGACACCCGGCTGCACCGCGACGCCCTCCCACGGCGGGGCTCGTCCAGCACGGTCAGCAGCCTGGCGCTCTGCCACCCCTGAGCGACGAGCAGCCTAGGTTTGCACCTGTCAGGGACTGTCATGCTGTCCTTCACCTCAGGGCAGGTTCAGACCCTGTAGGACTTTTAAGAAGCCCTCAGGAAGCCTTCTACTGGTGGAAATAATGGGCTCCAAAGAGATGGCACCTTGCACCTTCAGTTCTGTCTTTTTAAAAAATGTCTCCTCGAAGATCTGAGGCGAAAGAGTAGCAGAGAGTAGGTGATAGCCAAGGTGGAGACTTTTGACAGGTGGCGGACGGGGTGCAGTCTGATGAGTGCAGCTTTGGAAGCGGCCACTAGGGTCGCCGTAAGCACCGTGAAGTAGGAAGGTTTGAAAGGTCCTCTCAGAGATGTCAAAGTCCCAGTCACTTCTCCCCCCAAATGAGTAGAAATGCGCAGTGGTGCTGGGCGAATATTCCTGATTGACGGTTTCCTTACTGTAGACGCCTGCCAACGGTGTCTTGATGCTTTGGTGATTTTGTTTGTGGTCTATGCCTGAGAAGCATCACTCCAAGCACGTTTGAAGTGGCTCTATCCGAAGTGTGTCCAGAAGACAGATGAGAGGTGGCTTTATGAAATAAATGCTTTACATGCTGCGAGTAGCTACAACTGCTTTTACCTACGAAAGTAAGGTTAGAGTGCGCACGCAGCCTTCCTTACCCCTCGCTGGGGGAAATCATGCCAGGTCGATAACCTCCTCACTGAAGCAGAGGTTCAAGCGACAGATAGCCAGCTTCTCTCACCTTGGTAGGGTAGTGTGTATTTTTGCTGAATAAATTGGAAACTTGTTAAATTTATAGAAAAGGTACATTTCTATGAATCTTACTGAGCCTTTCAGGTGACGTCTCCTTAAGAGCTGGTTTGTAAATACAAAGCTGAACTGAGTCAGTGAACCAAGCAGGAGAGATTAGAAAAATTATGGGAGATTTTACAAGAAAGAAATATTTCATATTTTGAAGAGAATTGCACACGTTTAGTTTCTTCCAACTCAATCTAGTTTATGAATGAATTTTGAGGCGCATATGCCCTATAAAGCTATATAAAGACAGGAAATTAAGAACTAGAAATAATTATTTGTATAAAGAATCTAATAAATTATATTAATAACTTTTAGGATGGAACAGATTTGGGCAGTTTTATTAAGATTTATCTGGAACTCTCTTAATAAGAAGTGTGATATCTTAGTGTCACAACTAAATCCATTGCTGACAGAAACAAGCGAGATACAAGGTGAATTTAAGCCTGTTCCTTCACTTTCACTAATGACTGTTGTATGGTGAACAAGTGTACATTTTCACACAAATGGTTAAATCGCTGTCTCCCATCCCAGGAAAAGGAACTTGAACTTGCATATCTAAAAAACTGCATAAAAATGTTAAATTATTTAGTTCACCTAGTTTTATTTCCTAGTTCTATTGGAGGCCATTTTTAAGGAGTTTCTGACTTGCCAGTTCTGATTTGGGTGTGTTGATAACAGTCAGAACAGGCGAGAGTGAATCAATTGTAAGGAAGGCCTGGAGTCACCCTTGAGCCAGGAAGCGAAGGCTGAAGGTCTTTGTCCAGAGGTCTGTTGCAGTCAAAGGACATGTAGATACCTCTAGAAATGGAACAGTGTTTCACACTGCTCAGCACACAGAGCTGGTGCTGTTTATCCCTGTACTCTCCCGCCTTGCTGCATCCTCCTAGTGCAGGAAAGGGGACAAATATTTCAGTACCCACGAAACAATTTTCCTTTTATTGTTTCAAAATAGAGGGTTCCTTCTTGTCCTGGGAATGGCTTTAAAGGTACTTCCATTTCCCTCTTGGATTATGATTGATGTGTTAAATGTCTTGACCCAGACAAACTTAAACCATAATTTAATTGAAGTCAATGCAAAAGTTTGCCTTTGTGAGGTATGGAAAAAGGATTCAAGATAATGAAAAGCTTCAGAAAACTTAACTGAGAAAAATGTAATTCTGAGCACCTCTTTAAATTTTTTTTTATCTTTTAAAAAATGAGCACTTCTTTGTGTTTAAAATTGAATTTTAGTGGTGACAATTGTGAATTGTTCTAAATGTCCTATACATTTAGGCCTTCGATAACATCAGCTATTAAAGGACATGGGTTCTCACACAATTAAGATAGGAAGTTCTTAAATGAAAGCTCGGTGTTACGCAGGGTTTTTGAGATAGAAATGTAGCTCAGTGATGTAGCCTAGGATTCATTAGACCTGGGTACCATTCAACGGTGTTTTTTTAATTGATTAAAAATATTATTTTCTATATCTTGTGGAAAATCTCTTAGCAAATTTAACGGCATATAAAGATCACACTTGTTACTGTCTATTCTCCAATTTTATGATGTTAGCTATGAAAGTGTTCTCTCTTCTGAGTGCGTGTTCAGTAGCCATAGGCCTTTCAGTGTGCCTGCTGTCCATGTTGTCGGTGGCCCTGTCCTCTCTGACAGTGTCAGTGTACATTTTATTATCACTTGACAGCAAGTGTTTTTTTATTGTCTTGTTTATAGATAAAGGATAAACATTTTACTTCGAAATGGGTTTTAGGAAAAGTACTTCATTTTATAATGATTTAATTTTACAAAAGCAGATTCCAGCATCAAGCATGGATTCCATGTCTGATACTGTGAGTTGATGCCAACGATACAAGAACGGAGTAGACAAAAAAAATGTTTTGTCATTGTAAATATTCTGTCTATATTGACTGTTGGCCCAGAGTCTGGCTTTATTTTAAACTTTCCCGCAAGGATTTTCAGTCTCAGACTCTGTCGTTGTACGAGAATGTACTGTGCTTTGCCTTGTCCTTTAATAATATTGGATGAAAGCAGCTCCTCATCTAAGACTGTTTGTCATGAGGGCCTTGTGCCACCACGTCACAACGTGGTCTCAGCTCCTCATCTAAGACTGTTTGTCATGAGGGCCTTGTGCCACCACGTCACAACGTGGTCTCTATGGAACTTTTGGAGAGAAGAGTTTGTATAATTCTATTCAGTACTCTTTTGGGTCCAAAGCCTCTGAAAGAATCTTATGTCCTTTACAAATGTTGGTCCTATTTCTAAAGGCTTTTCTGAAGTCTGCATTTTTTTTTTTAAATTCAAAGCTCTATGGCTTGAAAATGATACAGTAGAAGGACTTGGTATTAATATATGCAAATCCACCCCACCTCTAAAGCTTCTTTGAACCCCCACCTGCCCCCCACACAAAAGGAAAAAGAAAAAGAAAGAAAAAGTTCTCCTTATTTCAAAATGCTTAATATTCATGAACCAGGTTCAATGCAAAATACTTTATTCTGTTAGCTTTCAGTTCTTTGATCAATGAGAATTGTTTCTTACCTGCTGTTTCTTCAGCCTTTAGTGGTAGCCCAGTGCTTTTTCAATGTTTCTGTTTTAATTTGCATTTAATGAGCTCATTTTAAATGTTTCTTCGTAGTACTCTGAATGGTTTCCTTTTCACACTTATAATATTAAAGACTGAGACATATGTGACAGCTAGCTGATTTGTATTGTAGCCCCCAAACATGGTTTATTTACTTCATCACATAGAGGAGGGCTGTGGTTACAAGGGTACCATTAGCAGTCCTGTTTCCCCTATGACTGTGTTTCCTCATCACCTACAACTCTATTAGGCTAGTCCAATCTCCTCACTCCTCTCCCACTAAATAGCATGTTTTCTTTCTTGAATTAATAGATATTTCAATTAACAGTAATCATTCCAATATCAGTTCTTTATAAGGACTATGTTAAGTGATGCTGCCCAGGAATGTTCTCTCTCTCTCTCTCTCTCTCTCTCTCTCTCTCTCTCTCTCTCTCTCTCTCTCTCTCTCTCTCTCTCTCTCTCTGCATCTGTTCTGTAAGGGAAGGAAACAGAAATAGGAATCCATTTATCCCTATGAGTTGTGATTTACTTGGCCTGATAAGAAGTGTATGTGGTACAGACTTTACTTTGTCCATTATAGAAGCAGAGTGTGATATTTGTATTCATACTGTTTCATGGGAATTGTGTTCTGCTGTGTGCTCAGTTTAGATATGATCTTTATATATGATACAAACAGAGAGTAATAGGATGAAGATCTAATATCAGACAATACCCACTCTTGTTCATTTAGGAATTGATGAGCTGCCCAATGGGTAGGCAGAGGAATTTTTCCTTTTATTTTGATGCCATCCCCGCCATAATTTCTTCGTTTGACTTTTTTTTCTCTTTAATGTGTTGTGGATAGTATCAACCATATCAACCACATGAATACTTTCTGCCATGGTGAAATTCTCCAAAAGATCTGTATGCTTGTCTTTATATGCCTGTGGTTTATGGGCGTTCTTTGTGAAGGTTACTGTAACTGTGATAAAACATGACGACCAAAGCAACTTGAAGAGGAAAGGATTCATTTGGCTTATACTTCCTCAGCACTGTTTAACCTTGAAGGACGCCAGGGCAGGAACCTGGAGGCAGGAGCTGATGAGGAGGCCATGAAGGGTGCTGCTTACTGGCTTGCTTTCTATGGCTTGCTCAGTCTATTTGCTTACAGAACCCTGAACCAGGGATGGCAGCACTCACAATGGGCTGACTGGGCTCTTCCCTGTAGACCACTAATTAGGAAAATGCCCTGCTTCTTGTCTACAGCCTGATCTTTTGGAGGCATTTTCTTAATTGGTATTCCCTCCTCTCAGATATCTTTAGCTTGTGTCAAGTTGACACAAAACTAGCAAGCACAGGCATTGCACCATGAATCCTGTTTTGTTTAGTTTTGGAAGGAACATTTCTGAATTTTTTTTCTGGGAATTTAACTTTCAGGGACCTTTCCTATTGGAGCAAGTCATTGTCATAATTATTTGATTATATATTTATTAGGAATAATTTTAGCTTCTTAGTTTAAACATTTTATAACCAATAGGGTGTGTGTTGTGGAAGTCAGATTGGTCAGCACTGATCTGAGATGTGAGATGTTAGAGGAGGTAATGATTTCCTTGTCGTTGAGACATGATAGGGTGATAACACTAGTGATTCAAGATTGACAACTGTTATGGTGTAAATGAATGGAGAACAGAGTTAGCCAGGCAAGCTCAATATAATATATTCAGTTTTAATAAGGGGAGAAGTTACAAACCCAAGGTTCCAGCGAAGAGCAGGAAACGAAAGGGACAAACAAGCACACATGGATGGTTTTATAAGCTATTTGGGGTCCCGGGGCAAACACACCCCCAAACAAGGTGATTGGTTGAGATTCCCCTTCAGGTAACTGTGTGAATTTTTAATTATTAAAAAGATTTATTTAAAAAGTTTTAGTACAAGAACTCAGTTGCCATAACTGAAAAGTACATAGTAGTATTTCATTTCTATGTGTGAAATACCAGAAAGTTTGTTCCCAAAATATTATTTTGGAGCTGTAAGAATTTTTGGAACTCTAGTATTCGACATATAATATTTTGTAACTGTCTGAAAGCAACAGATTATGAAACCGCCCCAAGAATAAGACAGCCAGGCAGTGGTGGCGCACGCCTTTAATCTCAGCATTTGGGAGGCAGAGGCAGGTGGATCTCTGTGAATTTGAGACCAGCTTGGTCTATAAGAGCAAGTTCCAGGACAGGCTTCAAGCTGCAGAGAAACCCTGTATCAAAAAAAAAACCAAAACCAAAAACAAAAAAAGACAAATGAGCTGGAGAGATGGCCCAGTGGCTATGCGTGCTTGCTGTGCATACACCACACACAGACGTACAGTGTAAAACAAATGCCCCGTAGTTGTTATAAGTATTGAATTAATTATACTCTCATTGCTAATTAATGCCTGGAAAAATTTAAATACACGAAAAGCTCTTATATGTTGTGATCATGAATGTGGCGTTTTCAGGAAGAGAAACCTGAGAACCACTGTTTCAGTTTCTTTCAGCGTCAGTTTTTCTCCATATGTGTTGGAGGCGTGTCTCAGTGACTCAATTACTTTTCATTGCTACGATAACAAATTACCACATTTAATGACTTAACATAAATTATACTGTGATAATTCCTGAGATGTTTGTTAGCCAGCCTTCCGTCTGTAGGCTCCAGGGAGGGCTCTTTCCTACCTAGAGAAGTCTTTGTCCTCCCCATGGGCTCCATGGTCACACTGCTGCAGTGGCTGTGGCTGCCATCATCTCCTCCCCTTCTCCCCTTCCTCCTCCCCTTCCCATCTCTCTTCTTGTCTTCCTCGTCTCTGCTCTCACTCCTTACTTCTTTCCTCCTCCTGTATCTTTTGTTTGTTTGTTTTGAGACAGAGTTTTCTGTATGTAGCCCAGGGCTTGGTCCTGTCATGAGACCCACTCAGCTCCTCTGGAGGATGTTTGGATTACAGGTGTGTGCAGTGTGCTCAGCTACATTGCCTTCTGTACAGGGGTCCGCTTTCTTTCATCTTTGAGAGTACTCGTGGTTACATTTAGGGGCCACCTGGATAGCTCCATCTCCAGACCCTCGTGTAAACTCAGTTGCAGTTCCCTTTTGCCACAGCTGTGGGCGTCACAGGTTGCAGGCCCTGGAGTGTAGACAGTTTGAGAAAGTGTTATTTATCTACCACTGTGGGCAGTCGTTATTATTAGAAAGTATGGCTGCTGTGGAATGACAGCTAGAATTCCTTGAATTGACAGTAGAACTGTTTTTGTTTTTGCATGTCGTTTAAATGTAGTGCAATCATGCAGTAATGTTGCGTGTGAGGAGTCTAATCTTTGCTCTCCACTACTCTGCAGACTAGTAGATAACAGCAGCCAAGGGTGCAGCCAAGGCAGTTTCCCCAGGTGGCAGCAGAACCTGTGCGTGCTCCCCTGGACTGCAATAGTGAGTGGCAGCTGGCCGGTTTAATGGCCCCAGTTGCTTATTTCCTTATTTCCGTCTCATAGAGAAAGGGAAGCCTTGCTGTGCTCTGACAGGAACTATGACCTTACACAACAACAGACCATCGGGCAAAACAGGAGCCAATAAGAATTTCATGTATGTTTTGCTTTCTGATTTGAGTTTGCTGTGAATATTAGACAGTTATTGATCTTCTGTAATAGATCAACATTGCCTTGCCTGTTGCAAATACTAACTAATCTGACTTGTTGAAAATTACACAGTTAAAAATTTAGAATAAATTTTAGTAAAGTTGAGAAGGACAAAAGAACAATCTGGTAGCTTAATTTGCTTCAGCTTTTAAGTATATCAGTATAGATTTTGGCTTCAGGAAAGAGTACTGTCTGAAATATGTCCCATTTTTATTATTTATATAGTTAGAAGAATGTCTAAAGAAAATGTGGGCTATAGTTTTAAAATAGATGCAGAATTTCATTTTTGAAAAAGGCAAAGGTTCATTTTTTTATTGGCAAATTAAGAAAATGAATGTTCAGTGTTTTTTTAGCCCTCATGTCTAGGACTTGTGGCAGGCACAGAGAGGCTGTGCTGTAATGGAAGAAGCTGCTCTTTCCAGAATATGCTGTGTTCAGGTGTGGGAACCCAGCAAAGTAACCTCCAAATAAGACAGTGGGCTTCAGAAAGAGGACTGTGCAGGTGGATAAACACAGTGGGCTTCAAAAGGAGGGACTGTGAGTAAGATGGAAGAATTGTTAGCAGGCTCTGGACTGCATTTGACCCGGAGCAGTTGAGGAAGAAGTGATGTGTAAGATCTGTAAGGAATGTGTAGGGCATCTCAGAAGTATTCCATGCCATGATGGAGAGTGATGAAGGACTGCTTGATCTTAATGGTGGAATGGATGTGAAAATTTGCATCAAAAGATAGTTGTGGCATGAGGGCCATGCTGATTCTTATTTACTTTTGGTTACCATCAAAATCATGTCCATGATTTATCATAACGTTCTACAAGTTAACATACTGTATTTTGGTGAATTTCAGCAGAGGAAGCAAACTTTGACAGCTGCAGAGGTCAGTGATCAGGCTAATTTAAGTTCATGACTTGAATATCATCAAAAGAAATAGCAGAAAGTGGCTACCTATGGCTGAAAGGAAGGAATTGATTTAAACTTGAAAATGGTGGGCTGGGGAGGTACATCATTGGGTAAAGAGCTTACCAAGCAAACATGAGGACATGAGTGTTGTGGTTCCCCAGTGTCCAAACTAAAAGCCAGACTTGGCGGTGCACTCCTTCCAGGAGCAGAGTTGGGCAGAGACAGGCAGATCCATTATGTGGGCTAGCCAGCTTGTTCAGAGGAATCAGTAAGCTTTAGGTTTACACAGACATAGACACACGGAGGCACATTTTTAGCTGAGCTAAACCCTTTGAATCTGTTACATTGTTTCCCACCAGGCAGGGTCTATAAGATATTAGGACAAGTAACACTTTGATGTAATCAAAACAAACTAATCCTTAGAGGGTCTGTAGGTTTTATATTTTCCACATTTTTTTCTGCTAAGTCCTAAAGACTCTTTCTATGTTGTGTTTGTTTACATAATACCCATTCTTGGAGAAGTATCCCTAAGAGGTGACTGCTGGGTGAGCGGCAGCAGAAATGAAAGGTGAGGAGCTATCATGCTTGCCTTTGGTTTCTCCTCTCCAGTGTACTTGGAGGCATCCATTCTCTATGCTATTTGTCTGAGCTGGGTTCAGCCTCTTCCTGGTTATCTTTAGTCTCTAAGCCCAGCCGCATCTCAGTAAGTGCTGAGGTAGGGAAAGAGTGAATAACTCTATAGCCTGATTTGATGTAAAATGTTTCAGACTCAGAGATGACTCATTAAACTCAAGAGGAGGATTTTATCTGCAGCGTTTTCCTATGCAAAGTGCCCTAGACTAGTCCAAGATGCTCTTTTTCTTTCTTTGCCCTGTTCTTTACTGTTGCTTCTCCTTGGTGTTTCTCTAGTGCTAACTCTTAGAGGAAAGCCATTTAATTATTTGAATTTTTCATGATGCTGGGGTTTGAAAGTGGTTGCTCTATGTATGATGCTTAGAATATAAATCACATAGATGCTTTGTCTCTTTTATCTTTAGCTTTTAACCTCTTATCAAATACATTTTTCTCCTTTGGGGTCTGTATTTACTTGTTTCCCTAGTGTAGCTTTTCTCTATGGGATGCTTTCAATAGAGGCATATGCTCAAAGCTTCAAAGTAATTACAATATCACTAAAAGCTTCATAATCACATTACTGAAACTAAATGTTAAAAAAATTTGATTTTCCATGATTCAATCATTTCAATTGACTTCTAGACTGCTGCATGATTTATTGAAGAAGCAGGACAGGCCAAAGTCAAGGGCGCTTATAGAGCCTAAAGCCTTGTAGAGAAAACTTAAAGGCAATTTAATTTAGACAGACATTTATCTTAATTATTCTGAGGTTGTTTTTAAAAGGAAAAACATTTCCATGCTTTTAGTATTTCGGGTTATTCTGGTGACATCACTCTGTCCTATGCAAGGCTTCAGCATCAGCTTCTGAACCCTGCTTACACACAGACGCTGGTGGAATACATAAGACAGCGGAAGTCTGATTTCTCCCATAATTTTTCTAAGCATGTTCCTTCATGATATCTAAAAGACAAGGTTAACTTTAATGTTTTCACTGGGAATTCTGCATGGTTTTGAGTTATTTGTTTCTGTTTACCGTGAGCAAGCACACCTCCAGCAGTGCTTCCTCATAATTAAATAACCCAACGTGCCAGCAGCATTTTATCTATTTCCTAGGATATGGAGCGTTATTAATAAACATAGCTACTTTTTTCTCATTGCTCACAGGGGGTGGAGACATGATCATCCATCAAGCTCATGTCTGGTTGTTCTGAAAACCATTCATTTTTATTTTTAATGAAGTAGGGATTCAAGTGAATATGGAATTACCTTCCAAAGTGACATGAGTTTTCTGAGTTTTTAGCTCAGGTTTTAAAATTTATGTATGTTATAGAGCAATAAATTTAGAATAGTTTTCAATCACATCTCATATCTACCCAGCCAGAAGTCTGGCTATTACAGTGAAGTATTGTGTCTTTTGCTAATAAGCATGCAAAAAGTATGTGATGGCATTTGAATCTTTGTATTAAATTTCCAAAGGTGAAATTTGAACCCTTGAATACTTTACTTTTGTAGGATTTTCGACAAAGAAAGATAAAATTGAATCTGGCATACTGTTTTTGTCCCTCTATTTAACAAATGACAAATTTTATAAATAATGGTCTTGCCATTATTCTTCAGTCTTCATGGGGTAGGTTTATTATTTGTTGGATTAATTTATTATCCTTTTAAAAATAAAATTTGTGGGCTTGGAGAGATGGCTCAGCAGTTAAGAGCACTTGCTGATCTTCCAAAGGTTCTGAGTTCAATTCCTAGCCACTGCATGGTGGCTCACAACCATCTGATGTCCTCTTCCTGGCTTAAAGGTGTACATGCAGATAGAACACTGTGTACATAAAGTAAATAAATTTAAAAAAATAAAACTTGGAATAAATACAAACATATCCCAAATTGCACCTCCCACCATGCCATCAAAAACCAATGTCTTTTATACATCGTAGTGCCCCACATTTCAGGAGTGAAGCTACAGTATCATAATTGATGTCAGCTGGCACAAGCCTAGACATACCTATGAGGAAGGCATCTCAGTTGGGAAGTGCCTCCATCAGCTTGGCCTGTGGACGTGTCTGTGGGCATTTTCTTAATTGCTTCTTATATAACTGGACCCAGCCCACTGTGGGCAGCACTATCCCTGGACACAGGAAGGGTAACAGAACAACCTTAGGGAAGTTGCCCAGTAAGCAACTTCCTGCATGCTGCCTGCTTCAGTTCTTGCCTTGAATTCCTGCCTTCCCCTGATAGTGGACTGTAACCTATAAGCCAAATAACCCCTTTCCTCCCCGAGTTGATTCTAGTCAGTCTTTTATGAAGCTACAGAAAGCCAGCCAGGACCCTGATAGATGTACTGCTTCTCAGGGGAATAAAGTGAGACATCTGTGTTTGGGTCAGTCCCAGATGCTTCTGTTCTAGAAGATAAAAATTAGTGACTTGGTTTTGATGTTTGTGTATAAAGAATTTTTTTCTTGATTGTCGTAAAAACAAACAAAAACATCGAGGTAAGCTGGGCAGTGGTGGAGCATGCAGGAGGCAGAGGTTGGAGGATCTCTTGAGTTCAAGACTAGCCTGGTCTAAAGAATGAATTCCAGGACAGCTGAGGCTACATAGTGAAACTCCCATACCAAAACCACAAACATTAAACAAACAAAATCAGGTAAAATGATGCAGCTTTAGTACATCTGTGTACTTTCCTATGTGAATATTCCATCTGGGAGTGGGTACGGGAGTGGGTACTGGATGTGGCTTTAGATTGCCACATGTTGAGGTGTTGACTCTACTTACAAGCTAATAAGTCATTGTGTCTAAATATAACATGGGTGGTGCAGACTTATAAGACTTACAGACCGGAGGCTTAGGACCCCATTGCTATGATGTGGAAAGTTAAATAAACATCATTAAACTTACAGATTCCTTTGTCCCCAAATTTCACAGAGGTGCTGTGATATGATCCAGATGAATGCTGTTCATGTAGTAGGCTTGCCTTGCAGATGAAGGGCAGTCAGTGTTAAGAATCCACCACTGCTATAACAAGCCATAAGGAAACCCACTCTTTATCTAGAGATAGGCATTGGTGAATTTCTTAAGATTATAAAGAACCTCGAGATATGGTCCAAGTAAATAATTGGTCAGTACCAAGAACATCTGCATGCACAATGGGGCATGTGGTGAGCAAGGCACACAGAAGAAAACATCCTTTCAGAATTTTGTGCCATTCTGTTGGCTTCTTCTGAGCTGTGACGTGAATATGTCACACTGTGGTCAGTATGACTAATCCCACCACAAAGGCTAGAAACAAGTCTATTAAGCTATCTGATACAAAATTAAGTTATGGCTGCAATCAATAGGACCCTAAGCATCAGAACAAGGCCAGTGTGTAGTTCTGATTTCATCCAGTCTCCCTACTCTCCATCCACCAAAGTCTGATCAGGGAGTCCACTGGGTATTCATTTAGAAAGTCTGTCTTTGCTAGTCATGATGGGGACAATAGGTGTTCCAGAATGCAGCCCTCATGCCTGGTGGAGAGCCACTCCATGACCTGCTCTCCCTTACATAGAGTGCAGGTCACTATGGTGTGAATTTATTGCCACATTAAAGTGTTCCAAAGGTCAGACCAGGTGGGATATTAGCAGGTTCTTCATATTAGTTGACAAACTTTGAATGTAGAGCATTGTGCTGACTGAGCCTTACTTCAGTGGGTTTCTATAATTGTCACAGATGGCTGTTCTTGTTTAGAGTATCCTGTCAGCATTCTGTTTAGCCCAACCTGCAGCACCAGGCTACCACGGACGCTGTTCTCTGTTCCCTCCTTCACATATACTGTGGGACTTGTGGATGCTGTGTGTGAGAGTTTGCAGGACACTTGCGGGACTCTGAGTTTAGGGAATTACAAGCAGTAAACATGCCTGCTTCCTTGCCAAGGGGAAAAGTTGCCTTACCTCTCATCTTTGCCCGTAGTCATGAGAGAAAGCTCAGGGAAGAAGGGGATTAGTCCCTTGAAGTCTCCCCCAAACCAGTATGCTGTGTGGGATACAAAACACAAGGACACACAGGCTTTCACAAGCTCCCGAGCTTCCCTGAGGCTAGCTGAGATTTGACACTGCTCTATGCAGGGGCAAGTTAGTGTTGAAACTGAACAGCAAAGGCTCTTAGACGTTGGGCCTTTGATTTAGTCCGATAACATATATTTTAAAAATGAAGATTCAGGGAGTAAATGAGAAAACAGATACTCCACTTCATGTTTTACTTGTTTCAGCACTGTTCAGAATTCCAGGAAGCAAGGGATGATGGTTTATGCCTCTGACCCTAACACCCAGGAGGGAGTTCTCCTGAGTTGAGTTCAGGACCATTCTAGGGTTCAGAGTGAGATTTTGTCTCAGAAACAAACAAACAAACAAACAAACAAACCCCAAAACAAAACAAAACAAAAACAAAAACCTAGAACAAAACAAAAAATTCAGGAAAGTTCTGTCATATTATTTTTCAGGGAATCAGCTCTCTCTACTTTGTCCAATGTATTGAAAATATTTTAATATTACAGGAAAGTGGAGTTTTGTGATAGTCTCAAGATCCATCCTGCCAGCTGGGTGGTGGTGGCACACACTTCCCAGCACTTGGAAGGCAGAGGCAGGCACATCTCTGTGAGTTTGAGGCCAACTTGGTCTACAAGAGCTAGTTCCAGGACAGACTCCAAAGCTAAAGAGAAACCTCATCTCGAAAAACAAATCAAAAACAAAAATAATCAATCCAAAGATAACCAGGCTGTGATTTTTGTTCTAGTTTTTCCATATTGTATAATCCTTTTAAAAATGAACTTTCTTCCTCTTGCCATGGTAATCACAATAGACTAAATGTAATTGTGCATTGCTTTCTGAGAGTATCTTTTATTTAGAACATTAGGTTTGAATAATATAAGCACAAAAGCTTGAATGCCTAATCTTCCCATAATTTAATTTGAAAACTTTTAGTTTGGTCTTTATAAGTAATATTTATACATCAAGGATCTTAAGAGCAAGATGAATAGGTTCCTTTCTATGATATGCTCATATGCATATTTATATATGTATGTACATAATATATTTACCTCAAAACTTAATGTGTTTTATATGAATACAGAGCAATCTTGCTTAAAGAAGTAATTTTAAAGTAGAAAAACTCCAGTTTTGATCCATCCAATGATAAAATTATTTGTGTTGTTTTTGGCCCTTGGTAGTAAAATAAAAGAGACATTTTTCAAACTCATGAATACCATCAACAGATTGCATTCATTTTATCATCGGGAGACTACCTAGAAATGGAGCTCTTATGTTCTTAGGAATTGTGTAGGCAGTGACCTGTTTATTTCTGTCTTTGATGGATTGCCTTCAGTTTCACAGAAGGGGGTAAAATGGAACAGGTCAAGATGTCTGATGTCTCCTGAGTTCTCATGTTGTACGTTGTGTTTCAGGTGCTCCTCCTGATTCATGAGAATTAATCCTTATCATAGCTTGTCATATTATTTTGGTATTCTTGCTCCCCTTCAGAAAACCAAGGAACTTAGAGGCCACATAGCTTGTCCCTGCGAACAGTGACTCACCCCCAGGTTATACGACCTGGAAACATCTATTCTTGGACCACCTAACTACTTAGGCTTTGCCCTTCGCTTTCTTTTATTTCCTTAGTTTTCTTTCTTTCTAAGAGTTCCCCCACCCCCTACTCGCCTCTCAAATCAGTTTAGAGGCTAAAATAGCAGATGAAGCTAAAAAGTTTCTTTGACTTATAACAATTTCTTCCAGAATTATCTTGTTGAAAGTAAATAGCCCATCTGGCTTCCTTTTTTCACAGAGTAAAACTCCTGAGTGAGCTTTGTGACTGATTCTGGCTGTATTCCACGAAGCGCGCCTGTTGGCCCTAAGCAAGATGAACACAATCTGTTTCTTCTATTTCTAATAAAGGAAGAGAGGGCCTTCATTTGCCTCCTTAATTCATGGCTTGAATTTTATGTCCTTCTTTTGCACAATGGCCCCTTTTCTGCTGGTTTTTATTTCCTATTCTTTTTCTTTTTCTTTCAGTAGTCAGGTAGATTTGAAACTACATAGTAAACACTTCAATACAAGGACACTACAATGAAATCACATTAAAACTTGCATTTTCAAACCATAGCAAGAAGTTGTTAGCTGTGTGACTCCCATTGGTTAGCAGAAGCTGGAAGGGTGATTGAGGAAGCCATGTTTCTGCTACCCCATTCTTTTCCTGCTCTCTAAATAAATAGGAGTGTTTAGCCTCCTGTGCCAGAGTCCACAGGAGTCCAACAGCCAAGCTCTGCACACTCCAAGAGTTTACCTCTAAGTACCTTAATTTAGCTCCTGAGTTTACTTCTAAGAAGCAGCAGGGACTGTCCTCTAGCCCTGATAATTATCTTCCCACAGGGCTGACCAAGGCTTATAGAATGGGGACATGAAAAATTGAACCTGAATTCTCCTTGGCCAAGAAAACCATTTGCCTCTTTCTGTGCCGTTGAGTGGATAAGAATACTGTGAACATTATAAGCTGTTAAATGCATCTTTACATTGTTTCACTTTTAAGTTTTCTAGTGGAAGGAGACTTCACGAGGCCTCATGCTGCGTTTTGATGGATTTCCCTCACTGAAAACTCCTCTCCACATCTTGTTATTTGAGGCACAAGTTCACAAAAGCCAGTGCCTTTTTGCTCTTATTCACTAAATGCCAGTTCACAAATAGCACATTTAGATTTTATACTTGAGGATGCTTGTGTGTCAGAGGCTATTTATATACGTGAGGTGTATTATGTGAGTGGCTGTGCCTGTCTGTGTGTATATCTGGAAGTGCTCATTTGGAGCTCATACGTTACTCATTGGTGTTACTCCTCAGGACAGCCATTCATCTTATTTTTTGGGTTATCTCTGGAATCTGGGGTTTACTGATTAAGGCTGGCTGGCCAGTGAGTCTAAGAGAATCTCCTTCATATGCCCCCCCATCCCCAGAGCTGAAAGTATAAACTCATGCTACCATGCCAAAGCATGGGTGCTGGGGACTGAACTCAAGTTGTTGTGCTTGTGCACAAGCACTTGGCCAGTTGAACCATAGCTCTGAGAATGTGGCTTTTCGTAGAATTATAGTGGATTTCACTCCATTAACTGGGAACTATATACAAAATGCAAGACCCACAGAGTGACAGAATTGCAGGCCCAGAATATTTGGACAGGTGCTGTAGTCTTAAACTTTATCTTGAAATGACAATGCAAATGGTTTCATTTAGAGATGTTTGTCTCTGAAAACAAAGGGAATCTTTAAGTGTATCATTTGAGGGATGAGGAAGACTGAGAACAGTCTAAGAAAGAGCCTCATCCCTCATTTCTCCTCCCTTAGTCCAGCTATTTTCTACATCCTACTTCAGACAACACATAGGCTAGCATCTTATGCACTGATAAAAAAGGAAGAACACATTTTTAATACTTGTTAATAAAGTTTCTGTAACATGAAGGGGCCTGCTTGTTGGGGTTTATGCCCTGTCCAGTTCCCCACAGCCGGCAAGCTCCAAAGAAAATCACGCAGAGATCTCCATAAGTTATAAAACTGATTGGCCCATTAGCTCAGGCTACTTACTAGCTCTTATAGCTTATATTAACCCATTATTCTTATCTATGTTAGCCACATGGTTCGGTACCTTTCTCAGCCAGGTAGATTACATCTTGCTTCTCGGAGGTCTGGGCTGGAATTGGAGCTGGAATTGGAATTGGAGCTGGAATTGGGCTTCCTCCTTCCTAGCATTCTCCTCTTCTCATAGCCCCGCCTCTACTTCCTGTCTGGTTGACCTGCCTATACTTCCTGCCTGGCCAATCAGCATTTATTTCAAACATAATTATGTTTCAAACATAATTGACATAATACAGACAATTCTCCCTTACCACTTCCCCCCCTTTTTTTAACAAAGGAAAATATACATAGTCCATTTTTTTGGGAATGTGGTGTAGTTTTCCAGGCTACTTCCTACTGGTTGGGGGCACTGATAATCTTATAAGGACCTAAAGAAAATTTAGAATTCTCATCAATTCCTGACTGGAGTATCCTGTGAGTCTTGATTATCTCAGGCAGTAGTTTTGAATCCATTCTGGATGTAGAATTCAGACATCTGGGCCATCTGTTCCTACTGGAGATTTCGCAAGTGGTCTTCCTTGATCGAACTGGATTTTTCTTAACTCAGAATGAATCCACAGCCTTTCATTTTTTGTGATTGTCTGTATTCTGTTAATCATGTATTTTAATAAAACGCTGATTGGCCAGGCAGGAAGTATAGGTGGGTCAACCAGACAGGAAGTAGAGGCTGGCCGATGAGAACAGGAGAATGCTGGAAAGGAGGTCCATTCCTCCCAGTCCAGCCCAGACCACCGAAGAAGCAACATGTGACATACCCCACTGGAAAAGGTACTGAGCCACGTGGTTAACATAGATTAGAATAATGGGTTAATATAAGCTACAAGAGCTAATAAGAAGACTGAGCTAATGGGCCAATCAGTTTTATAACTTATGAAGATCTCTGCATGATTTTCTTTGGGGCTTGCTGGCAGTGGGGTACTGGGCAGGACAGAAACCTCAACAAGCTGGCCCTCCATGTTACAAGTTTCTCCCGAGTTTGACATTTAAAAATTTCTGTGATAATGATAGCAGATTAAAACCAATAAAGAACACTACTTGCAAAGTAATATGTAAAATATATCTATATCTATATATGTATATATATTAATAGGCATATTTTTACATTTGAAATTTGTATTATATTTTTCAATGTTTATCTTCACACAATTGGCCGATGCAATGTAGTTTTTGATTCACTTTAAAACTGACAAATAAGAGAACTTAAAATAATTTTTACAATATAAAGCACAAACTAATGAGGTTCTTTTGTATTACAATTCATACATGGCCATTTCTGAGTCCTATATGATAGTGTTATAAGCTAGAACCCCACGAAGTAGCTTCTGTCATCCCTTAGTTACAAATAAGCATATCAAGGTTTACCTTTTATATCTAGAATACATTTCTATTGTTCAGAAATATTTATAAAGTATGACATTGATAACTTTCTTAGCAAGTTATTCTCTGGGAAATGTCTGAAACTCAGAATGAATTCTTACTGCAAACATTTGAAGGTTTCAATTTAGCAAGATCATCCAGTGAGCTTGATCCCCTAGTTTAAATATGACTAATAGCTCTAAATAGGCTGAGACATTCGTTTGCTTACCTAGTTCTTAAGAAATCAAAATATAAGACTGAAGCCCTAAGGTTGGCTGGTAATGATCTAGTTTAGTTTCTGGTGCTCATTCTTTTTAAGAGTTTGGGGACAGTGGTAAGAGTTTGTCCATGGGAGGGGATGAAGGCATGAGACCATGACTTCTTACAGGAAGGGGAGCAGTTTATGCTCTAGAGTACATACTCAGGGTGGACGTTTTAGTCATCATCTCCTGCAGACCCCTCATGCCTGTGACGGTGTGTAGACCCTTCTCTGCAGACCCCTCATGCCTGTGACGGTGTGTAGACCCTTCTCTGCAGACTCCTCATGCCTGTGACGGTGTGTAGACCCTTCTCTGCAGACTCTTCATGCCTGTGATGGTGTGTAGACCCTTCTCTGCAGACTCCTCATGCCTGTGATGGTGTGTAGACCCTTCTTGCCCATGTCGAGGACACAGCTGAATCTGGTAGTCCTGTAATTGGGAGAGCAGTGACTGCTCTCAATATCTGACTCTCAGAAGCACTGAGGATAACCAGTTAAGATAATATTTCTTAGGTCCCAAGGTTTAAGTCCCAAACTTAATGCATCTCCTGCTCTTTTCCACCCCTTAGATAAGGCCCTTTGCAGGTTATTCTCTAGAAAATGTCTTGAGCTCAAAATACATTCCTATTTAAAACATTTTAGGTTTCAGTTCAGCAAGCTAGTCTGGTACTTTGTAACCAAACTTAATTGTGACTAATAGCTCTACATGGTCTTGGCAAAAGGGAATTTCCCTTGTTAACACTAGCCCACAAGTTCCAGAGCTAGGGCTGACATTTAGTTCAACCTTGAACAGAGTAAATTGATGAGAGAATAAACACGATCAATAAGCTCCATAGTGTACTGAGAGTGGAAATAGTGGCAGTCTTGTAGGGAGAAATCTAAACAGAAAAGCGCTTGGCATTCATGGTGTGTATGCTGCTGGACTCTGTTGGTTGATAGTCTGGCCCCACCCATTGCTCTCTACTTAACAATGGGCCAGGACCCTTCTATGTACAAAGTGGGGTCACATTGCGTACCTTTTAACAGGTTCCCAGCATGCATGAGGAGTCCTTAACGCAGTCCCCTGACATATATTTAGGCTGCTTAGGATAAGTGCTGTGTGCATGTGAAACACATGGAGAAACATTGTAGCTCCTCTGTAGTACATTTCATCTACCTGGACTGTCCACTGAGAATCCAATCTGTTGATTCATTCCAGATAGTTAAAAATATAAATCTTTTTTAGGCATATTCTCAGGAGTTAAAAGAGAATTGAACAACAGAATTATACTAATTAGCATACATTAAAGACAAGAATGATTATAAAGTGTGAATGTTAACTAGTATCAAGATAGCATTATTATAATCTTTACATTTTTTTTCTATTAAATGTAGGGATCTATTTCATTATATTTAGTAGTCTTCATTAGAGTCCTAAAATACAGAGGTAGGGAATGTACTTACTGTCTATTGTGTCCTGTAATAGTGTCTTAGTCACTGTTTGTATTGCTGTGTGGAGACACTATCACTAAGACAGTTCTTAGGAAGATTTTAGCTGGGGGCTTTCTTACAGCTTCAGAGTTAGTCCATCATCATCATGGTGAGGGGACCATGACAGCATTAAGGCAGGGAACACAGACTTAGGTCCCCATGCCGGTGTTGTTAGCATTTCACAAACTTATCCATCTCCCTGGCCTTCACTGATGTGCTTTCTTTAATAGAAGGTACATGGGAATGACTTATAAAGAAATGAGCTTAAAGGTGACTCTTCCCAGTCTGTGATCACTGTCTTCCGTTTGTTTTGTTTTAAAGTGTGTGCTTTGTCTAGAAATGGAAACTTTTCCTTGTGATACCTTTGCTAATTCTAAACATTATGGTGACATAATTTATGTGCTAGATGTAAAACCTTGTCATGAGTGCCCTGAAATGACTTGATTCCTCCTCCTTTGCTTAACATTCTTTCCAGCCATAGATATTTTTAGTGGCATAACAAGTATGTTACACTTTTGTATATTTTTTCTTATGTTCATCAGTAGTTTATGGAAGTTACTGATGTAAGATAGTTAACTCTGGTACTGGCCCATTGAAGTAAAATTTTAGAGAACTTAAAAGATGAGCTCCTAAGGTCCAAATGAGGAGCAGAAGGAAGGAGAACATGAGCAAGGAAGTCAGGACCGCGAGGGGTGCACCCACCCAATGAGACAGTGGGGCTGATCTATTGGGAGCTCACCAAGGCCAGCTGGACTGTGACTGAAAAAGCATGGGATAAAACCGGACTCTCTGAACATGGCAGACAATGAGGGCTGCTGAGAAGCCAAAGACAATGGCATGGGGTTTTGATCCTACTGCATGCACTGGCTGTGTGGGAGCCTAGTCTGTTTGGATGCTCACCTTCCTAGACCTGGATGGAAGGAGAAGGACTTTGGACTTCCCTCAGGGCAGGGAACCCTGACTGCTCTTTGGACTGGAGAGGGAGGGGGAGGGAAATGGGAGGCAGGGAGAAGGCAGAAATTTTTAATAAAAAAAAAGAAATCTTTTAATCCATAAAACAATTTTGATGTTACCAATATTCTGATAAAAGTCTGTTTCTATTTTTAGTTTTAAATTTTTCAAATAATATTATGAAATAAGATATTTTATTACTATGGTATATCATTTATATATTCCTTTGTACTACAAGGCAAGTTACTTTTCTGTTGCCTGTAGTTTCACTTTATAAGTTTAGCTTTGACATATCCAAATTACTATTAGTCCTTAGACACTAATGTTCAGCATTCTGATTCCTTTATTCAACAGGTTTTGGTGATCTTTGAGAATAACCAGGAAGGCCTTACCAAACAAAATGAATGTTTTTAGATACAGATATTGTTTCATTGTGATTACAGTTTAGGGAGAGGAAACAGACTCAAAGTAGTAACAAAATGTTTTATGGGGCATGTAACATAGGAAACTTTCGGTAGTGATTGGAACCATGGCTAACCCATTAGAAGGAAGAGCCTTGAAAGACTGTGAAGGCTGTATAGCATTTTTTGAGCTGAGAAAAAATGAAAAGACGCATGCATGATTAGCACGAGCATCAGATATTGAAGGCTGCCTAGAAAGGGTCACTCTGAAGGAAGGTGTCCAAAGGTATTAAATTTAACAATTCAGAAAGACCCAGTGACAAAAGACAAGCGGGAAAGATGTTAGTACTTAATACTCACTATTTATTTGGTAATTTTGAATAAATTATGAGAATTCTGTCTTAATTCTCAAAATACATTCCTGTAGTTTGATGTTGTGCTCTTGATTTTGTAAACTTAAGGTAGATTTCAGAGTCTCTATAATGACCACCAAACTAGGATCTGGGATAGCAAGTGCTTAAGCCTTTTCTCAGCAAAGGCCCCTTGCATTTTACCCCTGCTATACTATAGATGATGTGCCCAAGAGGGGCTGTCCTGCTGCCCATGCAAACTGAACATGTTCCAACACTCTTCAGTTTTTATTTCTTTTAAACATGGCTTCTTAAAAGTCATTTTTTGAAACTTTTTTACTTAAAAAAAATTTTAATTTTAAATACGAGTCCCAGTTTCCCCCCTCTCCTTTTCCTACCCCTACCTCTCCCATCCCACCCTCAAAAACCTCATTAATGTTCATAACTTAATTGTTTTTCAGTCACTTGTACTTAAGCCTTTGGTGTTGAAATAAGGAGCGGCGGGGCTGCGTCCCCAACACCCCAGCCGCTTGGCTAGCTCATGCCCGAAATAACAACACACAAACTGTATTCATTTAACTGCTTGGCCCATGAACTCTAGCCCTTACAGGCTAATTCTCGCACCTGGACTAGCCCATTTCTAGTAATGTTTGTAAGCACCCCAAGGTGCGCTTACCGGGAAGATTCTAGCCTCTGTCCATCATGGTGTCTCTGCTCCAGAGAGCAGAGCTGTTGAGTCTCTGGGAGCAGAGCAGAGTCTGACCTCACTTCCTCTTCCGCCCAG